>NC_135980.1:25803549-26040631 GCF_053455715.1 Rhinoraja longicauda | reverse complement strand
TAAAGCAGAGCAGCTGTACGCAGAAGCGGGGACAGTGCTGGACACAGGACCCCGCAGGTTTACTGTAGACTTTAGAAATACACCGCAGAGACAGGCCCTTCGGCCCACCAAGCCCGTGCCGACCAGCGATCACCCCCACGCTTAAACACTATCGCACACACTAGGGACAATTTGCAGAAGCCAATTAACCCACAAACCTGCACGTCTTTGGAACGTGGGAGGAAACCGGAGCACCTGGAGAAAACCCACGCAGGTCAAGGGGCGGACGGGCAAACTCCATCCGGGCAGAGCCCGCGGTGAGGATCGAACCCGGGTCCCTGGCGCTGCCAGGCAGCAACTCTACCGCTGTCAGGCAGCAACTCTACCGCTGTCAGGCAGCAACTCTACTGCTGCGGATAGTTTTACACGAGAATGTCAGGGAACGGGTGACACGACTTACCGCAACACACTGGCCTCAAATCGTTCCACTGGATCATCCGAGACCCTCGCGGATCCTGTGAGAGAGAGAGAGAGAGAGAGAGAGAGAGAGAGAGAGAGAGCGAGCGAGCAGTGGTGAGAGAGATGCCAAGGCTAAGGGCAGCTCAACCTACAGTGGAACGCTGCCCAAATAACATCCGGTCTCCACTGAACACATTGAAGGGAGAGGGTCTGTGATCCCCACCCCCCCCCCCCCACACATACCGATGGGACCGGCAACATGACGGGACAGTGCAGGAAGGAACTGCAGATGCTGGTTGACACCGAAACGCTGGAGTAACTCGGGCAGCATCTCTGGGGAGGAGGAATATATAGGTGACGTTTCGGGCCGAGACAACTTCTTCAGACTGAGAGCGAGGGGAGGCGGGGGAGACGAGAGATCTGGAAGGGTAAGGTACGAAAACGACAGATCAAAGCAGAAGTTGATAAGCAAATGTAGAATGGGCCATTGTCCTGAGGGGCCCTGAGCGTGGGGAAGGTGACAGCGAGGCACACAATCGGCAAAATTAATCAGGAGGACAGTGAAAGTGGGCAGAGACCTAGCGTGGGGGAGGGACGGAGAGAAAGAGGGAAAGCAAGGGTTACTTGAAGTGAGAGAGATCAGTAATTATACCATTGGGTTGAAAGCTGCCCAAGCGAAAATATGAGCTGCAGTTCCTCCAATTTGAGTTGGGTGTCTTTAGTGGAACAGTCTATGCTGGGTGCAGTGTAACTAGGGTTGCCAACTTCCTCGCTCCCAAATACGGGACAAGGTGACGTCACCGCCCCGCGCCCAGCCGGCGGCCACGTGCTCCCGCTCCACCAATGGCGGCCGCCATTGGTGGAGCGGGTGCACGTGGCCTCCGGATGGGTGAGATCACATGGGGCGGTGACATCACCCGTTGTCCCTTACTTGGGAGCGAGGAAGTTGGCAACCCTACTAATACGGGACAAGGGCGGTCCCGTGCAGGACAAACTAATTTAGCCCAAAATACGGGATGTCCCGGCTAATACGGGACAGTTGGCGACCCTAAGTGTAACCCAGTCTAAGTGTCCGAGCTGCTGCAGCAAGGGAACATTGAAAGTGGGTGCTAACCACTGGGTCTCGGAGACAGCAGTAACACTCCTGGAGCCATTATCTACACTTTGGCAAGGCCACCAGCATAATCAAAGACCAGTCTCACCCCGGCCACTCCCTCTTCTCTCCTCACCCGTCAGGCAAGAGGTACAGAAGTTTGACAAAGCACACCACCAGATTCAGGGACAGTTTCTTCCCAGCTGTTATCAGGCAGCTGAACCGTCCTCTCATCAGTTAGAGTGCTGACCTCCCATCGATCTCATTGGAGACCTTTGAATTATCTTTAATCAGACTTTATCTTGCACTGAATGTTGGACCTTTTATCCTTTATTATTTATTAAAAGCACGCAACAAAGGGCTTTTCCCTGTACCTCGGTATACATGAAGATAATTAACTCAAAAACAGTTTAGTTTAGTTTAAGGGTGAAAAGGCAGAGGAAAGAGGCAGAGTGCTGGATCATTTATGGGAAGACAGAGAACAAGGTCAGAGAAAGTGTACGCAGAATAAAGAGTGGTATCACTCGATGTCAAACTCTGTACAGATAAAATGATAGCGGGAGGTAGGGTTGCCAACTGTCCTGTATTAGCCGGGACATCCCGTATTTTGGGTTAAATTGGATAGTCCCGTACGGGACCGCCCTTGTCCCATATTAGGCCCGGGGTGTGCTGTAGGCCCAGACACTGTAGGCCCGGACGGCATAGGCCCGGACAGTGTAGGCCCAGAGGCCAGGGCGCCACCTAATGGAGGTTGCGTAGCAACCCGGCCCGGGCGGCCGCCATTGGTGGAGCGGGAGCACATAGCCGCTGGTGGGTAAGGTCACGTGGGGCAGTGACGTCACCTTGTCCTTTATTTGGGAGTGAGATAGTTGGCACCCCTAGTGGGAGATGGAAGCCCAATTGTTACAGAGTGCCTTTAGAGAACTTGAGTAGACTTGATGGGCTGAATGGACTATTTCTGCTCCAATCACTTATGAACCATCAGCATTCCAGAGGTGGCCATGTATGCTTCTAGTCGGATGCTAAGCTGCAGAACTCACCACGATGTAGGCCTCAACCTGAGAGAGAGAGGGAGAGAGAGAGAGAGAGAGAGAGAGAGTGGTGTCTGAATGTGGATTTGACTCACTTTAGTAACATTCTCGAATTATTGAGGATCAATCCCTGATATACGAACAAAAGGCAACGATACCAAGCTCCATAGAGCCATGGTGTAGCTCTACAGAGCTCAGCAATAGTGCCCAGTTTTCCCACTTACTTTAACGACTGATCCGAACAGACCTCACACACACTCCAACCCAGCAATGAATAACAGGCAAAATGTGAACAGCAAGCAGCAGCAACTGAGAGAAGCAGCAAAGACATTGTGATACTTTGGTAACATTAGGCTGCTGTCTGTATGGAGTTCGTACGTTCTCCCTGTGACTGCGTGTTTTCTCCGGGTGCTCCGGTTTCCTCCCACACTCCAAAGACGTGCAGGTTTGTTGGTTAATTGGCTTCAGTTAAAATAAAATCATAAATTGTCCCTAATATGTAGGATAGCACTTGAGCATGGGGTGATCACTGGTCGGCACGACCTCGTCGGGCCGAAGGGTCTGTATCTCTAGAGTCTAAGGTAAATCTCTAAAGTCTAAAGTAAAGACCACTATGGTGTGGAATTGTAAAAAAATACATCTCACTATTGTTCTGTAGGATAGGAATGGTACCATCTGACCAACAGATCACCCACGATAGAATGGCAGAGTAGATGCAATGGGCTGAATGGCCTAATCCTGCTCCTATGTCTGATGATATTTACCTCTATATGGCTGTATCTCCAGACCCACAACAACTTGGCATTACAATTAACACGCTTTACCAACCCTCAATTGTCTCAAAACAATTTTACATTTATACCAAGCCAATTAACCTACAAACCTGTACGTCAAGGGTCAACACACAAATGGAGGACCGAAGGGGCTCATCACCAGCTTCTCAGAGTCGCATGGAAGTGGCAAGACATGTTGGTTTTGCCAGCCGTGCCCACGGGCAGAGAGTGAGAGAAAAACACCACTGCCTTTTTAATAGAGGTACAAGGAACTGCAGATGCTAGAACCTTGATCAAAACACAAAGTGCTGGAGTAACTCAACAGGTCAGGCAGCATCTGGGATTGGAAATGACAGGCGATGTTTTGTGTCAGGACCCTTCTTCATACTCAAGAAAGGTCCTGACCTGAACCCTTGCCTATCCATTTCCTCTATAGATGCTGCTTGACCAGCTGAGTTACTCCAGCACTTTGTGTTATGCTCAATGTATTTGCACACTGCGGATGGTTTGATTGTAATCATGTATAGTATTTCTGTTGGCTGGATAGCACGCAACAAAAAAGGCTTTTCACTAAGCAATGTTTAGTTTAGTTTAGAGATACAGCGCGGATAACAGGCCCTTCAGCCCACCGAGTCCGGGCTGACCAGCGATCCCCACACAATAACACTATCCTACACACGAGGGACAATATTTAATTTATACCAAGCCAATTAACCCAAGTACGTCTTTGGAGTGTGGGAGGAAAACAAAGATCTCGGAGAAAACCCACGCCGGTCACGGGGAGAACGTACAAACTCCGTACAGACAGCGCCCGCAGTCGGGATCGAACCCGGGTCTCAGGCGCTGTAAGGCAGCGACTCTACCACTGCGCCACCAATGGCTTTTTAAACCATGACAGCAAATCAATCAAACTATTGATGAGGTCCAAGATCAATCAGAATTGTTTTGTGAGGACACTGCTGACAACGGCAGCGTTTGTTCATCATCCTTACTTACCCCTAAACCAAGGAAACTATCGCCAATCAGCCTCCTTTGTAGATCTGGAGTCCGGTTTGGGAAGGATGACAGGTTGCCTCCCCAGGAGGAGGATATTATTGAACCAGATGTGTTTTAAACAATTTGGCAGCATCATGGCCACCTTGACTCAGGCTGGCAATTCCTTCAGAGCAGCTTTATTTCATTATTTGAAGTTACATTCCACAGCTGCCAGAGTGAGATTCCAACTCACATCTCTGGAGCAAAGATCAGAATCACGGGCTGCCGGTCCAGCAACTTAACCATGGTGATGCCGTGCCAGTCTAGTCCAGTTCAGAGATACAGCGTGGAAGCAGGCCCTTCGGCCCAGCAGGCCCTTCGGCCCACCGAGTCCACGCCGACCAGCGATCATCTGTACACTCGCTCCATCGTACGCACCAGGGACAATTTTACAGAAGCCAATTAACCGATAAACCTGCACGTCTTTGGGCATGTGGGAGGAAACCGGAGCGCCCGGAGAAAATCTATGTTGGCCTATAAACATAGAAGATAGGTGCAGGGGTAGGCCATTTGGCCCTTCGAGCCAGCACCTCCATTCAATATGATCATGGCTGATCATTCAAAATCAGTGCCCGGTTCCTGCTTTTTCCCCATATCCCTTGATTCCGCACCACAGCCACCCAGCACACAGGCTGTTCTCCTTGTTACCGTCAGGCAGATGATACAGGAGTATGGCTGTGCGTACCACCAGACTTAACAACAGTTTCTACCATCACGCCATCAGGCTCCTGAACTCATAAACACATTTCAAATCATATATGTTGATTATTTTTAATATTGTCTTTTCACCTATTTTTAATATTGTCTTTTTATCTTACTAATGTCATTTTTTAAATCTTATTTATCCTTGGAATATTACTGCTGAGGTGACCCGTTGTCTTGTCAAATACATTTCATTGCACCGTTGACCCCGTGCCAACCTACACATGACAAATAACATTTATTATTATTATTATTATTAGAATGGGGTCGCTGGGAGAATGTGTGAACTCCACACAGACAGCACCCGAGGTCAGGATCGAACCCGGGTCTCTGGCGCTGTGAGGCAGTGGCTCAACCCACTGCGCCAACGTGCCGCCCCTGAATCACCAGGGTTCAGCGATGGGGTGGAGAAGGGGCCCGAATGCCCTGTTGCTGATGCTGCTGATCACATTCGGTGGGACACGTCACTCTTTCCCTTCATCGTTTTGAGCAACAAAAAAACCCCAACAGAAACCGGCTGCAACAGACTGAGAAGTCCTACCTTCAGATTGGTGGGTCGGAGGTCAGGGGTGACGGTGAACACATTGATCAGCACTGTGTGGGGGGGGGGGGAGAGGGGGGGAAGAGAGGGGGAGAGAGGGGGGGAGGGGAGGAGAGGGGAGGAGAGGGGGGGAGAGAGGGGGGAGAGAGGGGGGAGAGAGGGGGGAGAGAGGGGGGAGAGAGGGGGGAGAGAGGGGGGAGAGAGGGGGGAGAGAGGGGGGAGAGAGGGGGGAGAGAGGGGGGAGAGAGGGGGGAGAGAGGGGGGAGAGAGGGGGGAGAGAGGGGGGAGAGAGGGGGGAGAG
This sequence comes from Rhinoraja longicauda, assembly GCF_053455715.1. NCBI lineage: Eukaryota > Metazoa > Chordata > Chondrichthyes > Rajiformes > Arhynchobatidae > Rhinoraja > Rhinoraja longicauda. The sequence goes on along the minus strand of NC_135980.1, from coordinate 26,034,717 downwards.
AGGGGGGAGAGAGGGGGGAGAGAGGGGGGAGAGAGGGGGGAGAGAGGGGGGAGAGAGGGGGGAGAGAGGGGGAGAGAGGGGGGAGAGAGGGGGGAGAGAGGGGGGAGAGAGGGGGGAGAGAGGGGGGAGAGAGGGGGGAGAGAGGGGGGAGAGAGGGGGGAGAGAGGGGGGAGAGAGGGGGGAGAGAGGGGGGAGAGAGGGGGGAGAGAGGGGGGAGAGAGGGGGGAGAGAGGGGGAGAGAGGGGGGAGAGAGAGAGAAAGCAGCAGTGAAAATGTTGAACAGTTGATGCTTTAACCAAACACGTACTGTGCGTTGCCCTGATCCCAGCTGGGGACTCCAACTCTGCAAGCTTAACGTGCTCCTTCAATTCTGGCACCTCAATTATCCCCAATTTAAAAGATTAGTGCAGGTGTCAGAAGGCAGGAGAATGGGGTTAGGAGGGAGAGATAAGTCAGCCATAATTGAATGGCGGAATAGACTTGACGGGCCGAATGGCCTAATTCTACTCCTATTCCTTATGACCCGATGACTTTATGACCTTCCATTCATCTCCACCACCCCCCCCCCCCTTTTTTCCCCACACTTTCTTCCTCCTGCCATATAAGACAAGGTGATGCATCCTGAGGAACAGGTGACGGGAAATTAGGTTTGCCAACAGTCCCGTGTTAGCCGGGACATCCCGTGTTTTGGGTTAAATTAGTTTGTCCCGTATTAGTAGGGTTGCCAACTTCCGCCCTTGTCCCGTATTAGTAGGGTTGCCAACTTCCTCACTCCAAAGTAAGGGACAAAGGGCGACATCACCGCCCCCCGCGCGCCCACGTGACCTCACCCAGCCAGCGGCCACGTGCTCCCGCTCCAACAATGGCGGCCGCCCGGATTGTTGGAGCGGGAGCACGTGGCCGCTGGCTGGGTGAGGTCACGTGGGGCGCGGGGGGCGGTGACGTCACCCTTTGTCCCTTACTTGGGAGTGAGTGAGTTGGCAACCTTACGGGGAATACAAAAGAATACAAGAGGTCCACCTTTCTGCTTTGGTTTATAGACAGGCTTGTCCGTCTGGATGAACACTGAAGATCCCTTGGAGTCGATGGTGACGGTGGTGAAGTTATGGAAGATGTATCCATTGTCGGTCAGATGCCGGTTGCCCCACACTTTTATCTGAGCCTGTCCACTGAATCCTTGCGGTACCTAGAAGGCAAAGGGAAGAGGTTTAAGGGGGACATCGGGAGGGAAGTGAATGCGCGGTGGCGCAGCGGGTAGAGTCGCTGCCTCACAACGCCGGAGACCCGGGTTCGATCCTGACCTCGGATGCTGTCCACATGGAGTTTGCATGTTCTCCCCGAGACCACGTGGGTTTTCTCTGGGTGCACAGGTTTTCTCCCACACTCCAAAGACGTGCAGGTTTGCAGGTTAATTGGCTTCTGCAAACTCGTCCCCACGTGTGTGGGATAGAACTAGTGTACGCGTGTTTGCTGGTCAGCGCGGACTCGGTGGGCTGAAGGGCCTGTGTCCGTTCTGTACCTCTTCAAACTAACCTAAACTACCTTACAGCGCCTGGCAATGAAGGTCCATCAGATATCCAGTCCCACTCCTCCAGATACCTGAACCACCTGTACAGATCAACATTTGCAAGAAGGAACCGCAGATGCAGGTTTATACCGAAGATAGGCGCAAAATGCTGGAGTAACTCAGCGGGTCAGGCAGCATCTCTGGAGAAAATGGATAGGGCTCTGTAGCCTGAAGAAGGGACTCGACCCAAAACGTCACCTATTCCTTTTCTCCAGAGATGCTGCCTGACCCACTGAGGTACTCCAGCATTTTGCGCCTGTCTTCAGTGCGAACCAGTATCTGCATCTCTTTCCTACGCTCTACTTTTATAGTCTATTTATGCTTGTAATAAAGTAGTTGTTCACAACAATAAGCCATAAATTGCAAAGTGTTAATGACAAGATTTGCTGTGTGTGTGTGTGTGTGTGTGTGTGTGCGTGTGTGCGTGTGTGCGTGCGTGCGTGCGTGCGTGCGTGCGTGCGTGTGTGTGTGTGTGTGTGTGTGTGCCGGGCAGCAAGGTGGCACAGCGGTAGAGTTGCTGCCTTGCAGCACCGGAGACCCGGGTTCGATCCTGTCAGTACGGAGTTCGTACATTCTCCCCGTGATCTGCATGGGTTTTCTCCGAGATCGCCGCGCTGTATCTCTAAAACTATAAACTAAAACTGTGTGTCACGACCTCGTCTATCGAACCCCAGGGAGCGTAGTTCATTCAGCTGAGTGGGAACCAGCTTTCCTGAGGGTTGTTAGATCTGTATTCATCCAGGCAAGCCGTGTGTTCCATCATACTGCTGGCTTGTGCTTTGTAGACAGTGGAAAGACTATCAGGAGCCAGACCGTGACTCACGAGCTGTAGGACACCCAGTCTCCGATCTGTTCTTGTCGTCACTAGGGTTGCCAACTATCTCACTCCCAAATAAGGGACAAGGTGATGTCACCGCCCCACGCCCCACGTGACCTCACCCAGCCAGCGGCCACGTGCTCCCGCTCCACCAATGGTGGTCGACCGGGCCGAGAGGCGGGTTGCTAGGCAACCTCCGTTAGGCAGCGCCCGGGCCTCCACTGTCCGGGCCTAATACGGGACAAGGGCAGTCCCGTACGGGACAAACCAATTTAGCCCAAAATACGGGATGTCCCGGCTAATACGGGACAGTTGGCAACCCTAGTCGTCACTCCACTGGTTCAGATGAAAACCTTGGGCAATAGCACCTCCAGGATGTTGATGATGGGAGAACTTTACACTTTAGAAATACAGCACGGAAACAGGCCCTTCGGTCCATCCAGTCTGCGCAGACCAGCGATCACCCTGTCCATTAGCCCTGTCCTACACACTTGGCACAGTTTATAATTTACAGAAGCCACTTAACCTACAAACCTGTACATCTCTGGAGTGTGGGCGGAAACCGGAGCACCCGGAGAAAACCCACGCAGGTCACGGGGAGAACGTGCAAACTCCACACAGACACTGCACCCGAGGTCAGGAACGAACCCGGGTCTCTGGCGCTGTAAAGGCAGCAACTCCGCCGCTGCGCCACCCTCTACAAAAGTCATGCCTTTGAATAAACACCAAGGCTCTCTGAAATAGTCCCGACAAGGACACTCAAACTGCATGGCAACCAGTGATGGGCGCATCAAAGGTGGAGGTTGCCATGCAGATCCCAGCTGTGGTGCCACCGGTGGTGGGAGGAATCAACTACAACACCACATGTTTACATACAATTTCCAGCACAGACACTCCTGTAGGAATTTATGAGATGAATTCAGAGGATGGGTATGTACACAGACAAGAAAGTAATGCAAACTCAACCCAATCTTGTTTGAATAAGGGGTAGGCCATTTAGAACGGAGATGAGGAAAATCTGTGGAGTTGTAAATCTGTGGAATTCTCTGCCTCAGAAGGCAGTGCAGGCCAATTCTCTGAATGCATTCAAGAGAGAGCTAGATAGACCTCTTAAGGATAGCGGAGTCAGGGGGTATGGGGAGAAGGCAGGAACGGGGTACTGATTGAGAATGATCAGCCATGATCACATTGAATGGTGGTGCTGGCACGAAGGGCCAAATGGCCTCCTCCTGCACCTATTGTCTAATGTTTTATTGTCGCATGTCCCAGATAGAACAATGAAATTCTTACTTGTAGCAGCACAACAGAATATGTAAACAGAGTACACTGTAAACAATATCATGAACAAGAGAATAAGAAGTCAGTGTTTGTGTGTGTATATATATATATATATATATATATATATATACATACTCACAAATACACACATATATATAGATCATATATAGTAGGAAGGAACTGCAGATGCTGGTTTCAACTGAAGATAGACACAAAATGCTGGAGTAACTCCAGAATACTGCGCAGAATCACCTGAAACTATTTATTTTTCTTATTCAAAATAACCCCGTTAGACGCAAAATATAATGTCAGACATAGGAGACTGCAGATGCTGGAATCTTGAGCAGGAAAACAAGCAGCCGGAGCAACTCAGGGAGTCGGGCAGCATGCATTGAGGGAAATGAACAGACGATGTTTCGGGGCCTGAAACACTATCTGTCCATTTGACTCCACAGACGCTGCCTGACCCGTTAGGTTCCAAAATGCAAGGTCAAACTATTAGAAATTTGATGTCAGCGTCAGATTGTTAATGGTTTATAGAACCGTAGGTATTTCAGCACATTGGCTCATAGTATCCAACACAAGCATAGTTTCCGTGAATTCCACTTCCCAGCTTTAGGTCTGTAAGTCTGCAGAAACAGGCCCTTCGACCCGCTCAAGACCTGCGATCCCTGTACACTAGCACTGTCCTACACATCAGGGACAATTTACAATTTTTAACGAAGACAAACCAGCACGTTTTTGGAGTGTTGGAGGAAACTGGAGGAAAACCCACGCGGTCACGGGGAGAACGTGCAAACTCCGTACGGACAGCACCTGCAATCAGGATTGAACCTGGGTCTCTGATGCTGTAAAGCAGCAACTCTACCGCTGCGCCACCGTGCGGCCCATGTTCTTCATCCTTTTTGAGGCATCGGGTTCCAGTCACCAGCGAGTGAAATATTTGTTTCTCAATTCTCTTCTCATCCTTGCATCAATGAACTCAAGTCTATGCCTCCAAGTTACTCGTCTCTCTGTTACGCGAAATGTCCTGTTTACCCTGTCGAGGCCTCTCATCATTTTATATGTCCTTCTGCAATGCGGTGACCAGGACTATAAAATCACTCTCGCTGTGGCCAAACCAGTTTTATACAATCCTAACAAGGTCTTCCTACTCTTGCATTTCTAGCCTCAGCTAATAAAAGCAAGTACCCTTCCCTGACCCTTCCTAACTCATTGACCGGCAACGTTACTTCCAGTAATTTCTTCGCATAATTTCTTCCAAGTACAGCATGTTCCTCCTGCTTGGCATCTGACCAACCCTCTTTTAACCTCCACTAATGCACGACCTCACATTCCCCCCCATTCATCCTTCTCTGTCCACCTATCTGGCGCACTGAAGTCTTCCCGTGGCCTTAAACCTTCTCCCTCACTGCACGTTGGCGCAGCGGTAGAGTTGCTGCCTTACAGCGCTTGCAACGCTGGAGACCCGGGTTCGATTCCGAGTACGGGCGCTGTCTGTACGGAGTTTGTGCGCTCTCCCCGTGGGTGTTCTCCCAGGTCTTTGGTTCCCTCCCGCCTTTCAAAAAGACGTGCAGGCTTGTCGGTTAATTGGCTTGGTATAAGTGTAAATTGTCCCTAATGTGTGCAGGGTAGTGTCAATGTGTGGGGATCACTAGTCGCTGCAGACTCGGTGGGTCGAAGAGCCTGTTTCCGCGATGCATCTCAAACCAAAAAACAACATATGTTGATTTTTGCATCAGCATCAAACTTCCTCACTCTAGCCTCTGCATTTACTTCCAAACAGTTTTATCTCCTTAATCTCTCAGGAGTGTGCACGATCTGCTCCATTTCCAGTTCAAGGTGATTAGGAATTACAATGCAGGATCTGCAGACTTTGACATAGAAGGGGGAGATGTTTTTTGGCACAGCAGGTGGGTGGGATGTTCGAGATGTTACGTGCACCCTCCATTGTCATGAAGACTTGACATAATCAGTTCCTTCTTCGTTCCTCCTTCCCCATTTTGAGCAGGCATGGGCCAGGGAGCTCCACGAATGTGTGAGGCCAGTTTTTCTCCCCCCCCAGTCTATACTGAAACTTGAAGGGCATCGCTGAAGTGTTTTCTCCATCATCCTAGTAATCTCTTGCTGCGACGGAGCTTGGAGTAGAGTGGAGGCATGTTGAGAAGATCACTTGTCTACTGGGGCTCCTTGTGTGTGATCAGAGCCCAAACGCGGGGGATATTGGGCCAGAGATGGGGTTGACTTTGGTTTGGCAAGACTGCCATTGGATTGGTTTTGCCACTGCACAATGGCACTTCAAAGTACTTATCCAGTTGCTTGAGATGCCTCTGCAGGTAGTCTCAGAGGCAGACGAGAGGCCGGGGATCACTACTGCTTAGGGTTGCCAACTGTCTCGTATTAGCCGGGACATCCCGTATTTTGGCCTAAATTGGTTTGTCCCGTACGGGACTGCCTTTGTCCCGTATTAGGCCCGGACACAAGGCCCGGACACTGTATGTCTGGACACTGTAGGCCCGGACACTGTAGCCGCTGTAGTCCCATACAGTGTAGGCCCAGGCACCACCTAACGGAGGTTGCATAGCAACACGCCTCCTGGCCCGGGCGGCCGCCATTGGTCGAGCGGGAGCACGTGGCCGCTGGCTGGGTGAGGTTACGTGGGGCGCGGGGCGGTGACGTCACCTTGTCCCTTATTTGGGCGCGAGGAAGTTGGCAACCCCCGCTACTGGGTCAAGGCCACGAGTTCGAGTCCAGTTTTAAGCACTCTTTTCCTCGGTGGACCCAAAGACGTGCTTGCACACTGGTGTCTGCCTTCAACAACATATGGATCCTGAGATATGGAAAGTGATCCGCATTTTCCAAGGACTCGTCTTGGACCTTGGGTCATCGGTGGAGGGCGGTGGTGGGGCCTGGTGGATCAGCTCGGCAGAGGAGCTCTGTCCTCCAGATGTCTTATGCAAGGCCCATTGATTCATAGGAGTCCGTAATGACTTGGAACTAGGTCTCTGAATGAACACATGCACACGTCATCTGTAATTCAATGATTGATGTAGGTGAAGATGAAGGTTGAACAATTTCTTGTTCACTTGTAAATTAACTCCAATTCAGCATCAACCGTCTATACTTACCAAGAAAAATAAAGTACTGATCCCTGTGGAGCTCCACTATAGTCATTAGAACTCTCCTCAACTACAGCTCCATGCTTTGTTGTTGAGCCAATATTAATAAAAGATGCAAACTTTCCCTTGGACTCTGCGGATATTAACCTTTGCGATCAATCAGTCAAGTGGAAAAGGCCAAACACTTGCTTAGAGTTACTGTACAGCAGTCCACCATCACCCTTTAGTTTAGTTTAGTTTAGTTTAGTTTAGAGATACAGCACATAAACAGGTCCTTTGGCCCACTAAGCCCACGCCGACCAGCGATCACCCAGTACACTAGCACTATCCTACGCACTAGGGACAACTTACAATGTTTACCGAAGCCAATTAACCTACAAACCTGCACGTCTTAGGAGTGTGGGAGGAAACCAGAGCCACACTTCTCGCAAGAGCCTGCAGAGCCTGACTCGGGATTCGAACTACCAAAGGAACGGACAGACTCCATCAGTGAGGCACAGAAGCAAAGACTTGCCGGGCAGAAGCTTTGGTGTCTGTGTACTGCGCTTCTCTAAGGAAAAGCGGTCCCCACGCCAAGAAACATATAAGGGAAAGATTTAATAGGAACCAGAGGAGCAACTTTTTTTTTTACACAAAGGGTGGTGGGTGTATGGAACAAGCTGCCCGAGGAGGTAGTTGAGGCGGGGACTATCGCAACATTTAAGAAACATTGAGACAGGTACATGGATAGGACAGGTTTAGAGAGATATGGGCCAAATGCAGGCAGGCGGGACTAGTGTAGATGGGGCATGTTGGTCAGCATGGGCAAGTTGGGCTGAAGGGCCTGTTTCCACACTATGAGAGATGGCAGGCACAGCCAGGCTGATGGATGAAAGAATCGAAGGCTTGGCTTAAACCTCACCTTTTGCTTTCTTCTCCAGATGTTGCTGAAGTCCCATGAAAGTGGCCAACAGCCTCAGACCAGCTGCACTCTGGGGGGAGTGGGGTGGAGTGGGGGAGAGAATGAAAGGAAGGCAGAAACTCCCACATTGAGCAGCAGTGTCAGTCCGTGTCTGTCTCCACCGGACGAAGATGGACACAAAATGCTGGAGTAACTCGGCACCTTGGCCAGCAAGGTGGTGCAGCGGTAGAGTTGCTGCCTTACAGCGCTGGGGACCCATGTTCGATCCCGACTACCGATGCTGCCTGTACGGAGTTTGTACGTTCCCTCCGTGACCTGCGTGGGTTTTCACCGAGATCTTCGGTTTCCTCCCACACTCCAAAGATGTACAAGTATGTAGGTTAATTGGCTTCGTAAATTGTCCCTAGTAAATTGTTAATGTGCGGGGATTGTTGGTCAGTGCGGACTCAGTGGGCCGAAGGGCCTGTTTCCGTGCTGGATCTCTAAACTAATCTAAACTAAACTGTTAGGAACAGTGATCAGTCGGGAGGCGGAGGGAGTAAGACTGAGAATGGGCAAAAAAAGCTGGAGTAACTCAGCGGGTCAGGCAGCATCTCTGGAGAGAGGGAATAGGTGACGATTCGGGTCAAGACCTTTCTTCAGACCGAGAGTCAGGGGAAAAGGAAATGAGAGATACAGACGGTGATATAGAGATATAGAACAAATGAATGAAAGATACGCTAAAAAGTAACGACGATAAAGGAAACAGGCCATTGTTAGCTGTGTGCTAGGTGAAAACTAGTTACAGACAACGAGACTCAACAGGACAACTTTGATCCTGGGTGGGGTGGGGGAGGGAGGGACGGAGAGAGAGAGGGGATGCAAGGGTTACTTGAAGTTAGAGAAATCAATATTCATATCACTGGGTTGCAAGCTGCCCGAGACTGAGAAGCAGAGATTGACAATAAACGAAACTAAACTAAACGAAGGTATTTATTCACAAAGTGCTGGAGTAACTCAGCAGGTCGGGCAACATCTCGGGAGAGAAGGAATGGGTGACGTTTCGGGTCGAGACCCTTCTTGGGACAGAGCATGGATGGATCAAGAGGCAGGGGGACATCATGAACTACAGGGAAAGATTCAGAAAGGCGACTGCAGATGCTGCAATCCTGAGCTAAATTAAATGCGTTAGGAGGAACTCAGCCGGTCAGGCAGCATCTGCGGAGGGAAATGGATGGATGGTGTTTCGGTTCTGGACCCTTCTTGAGACTGACGAGAAACTTTGGAAGAAAAGACTTTGGAAGTAATGGGATAATCTGTGGATGAAAAAAGAGGTATTCTTGGAGATCGGGGGAACAAAGGTCACAAGCAGAATATCAGCACAGGATCCGCATGGCTGCCAATTTCACCACAATAAGACCCTCTGGCCAAAGCCTTGAGGCTTCCCTCTCCCAACATCAATCTGACTGGAAATAATCACTGCCTTACCTTTAATGTGACTGTCCCCTTTTCTGCAAAAGAAGAACAAACAAATATGTATTTTGATTGCCTAAACGCGCCACAAACACAAAAACACCCTTCATTAAAGTTGCGATGAAGTAAACTTTCCGTAATCCAAACCGCAAGAACTCACCATAGACGGAGCCCTGACTATGAGCCACAGTTTCTCCTTTCACCACCAGTTGGACATGGACATTGGTTTCTGATAAAGGCTTGAATATTGTAAAACTGATGACGGCATCAACCCCTGCCCTGAGGACTGACGGAGCAGTCACCAGGTAACCCCTAGAACAGAGCAGCAGAAACCCGGGTCAAACACTGCCACACACACACACGCACGCACACGTGCGCACGCACACGCGCACATACACACATGTGCATATGTGCACACACACACACAAATGCACGCACACACACACACGCGCGCACACACATGGGCATATGCACACACACACACACACACACACACACGGGCATATATGTACACACACAAGCGCGCGCACACATATACACACATATACGCGCGCGCACACACACTCACTCCAGAATATACCGCAATGCAAACTCCCCTTACTCTCTCTCACACTTTCCCTCAGCATGCACGCGCGCGCACACACAAACACGCGCACACATGCATGCACACACAAACACACATACCAGAACATGCCCCAAAGCAAACTCCCCTTTCTCTCTCTCTCCCTCTCTCTCTCTAACACACACTTTTTCTCAGCAGGCACACACTTTCACATTCACACTTTTTGTCACAGACACACTCATTCTCAAACACACCCACATTTCTCACTCAAGCACTAATTCCACACACATACACACACTTATATGCACGCACTCACTTTCTCGTGCATAGTTCTCTTCATGTGCATGTACATGTTGTCTTGCATGCACACACAGTCTTTCGCACACACACACTCGGTTTCTCTTGGACAGGCACACACTTTCTCACAGGTACACATACTTTGTCATGACCACACACACCTTACGCACACACACTTTCCCCACACACACACATTATCTCAGGCATATGCACTCTCACACATACATAAACCTTACACATTCACTTTCCCCTGCACATGTACAGCGTCTCATGTACTGTCTTACACACACTCACGCTTTCTCACACACACACCTTCTCATGCACACTAGCATTTTTGCATGAACACAAACTCTTGTACACATTCTCACACACATGATCACTATTTGCCCACAATTGCACTGCCATTTTTCCACACATGCACACTTTCTCTCTCACGCAGACACATTCTCTCGCGTTTGCACACATGCTCACACACTGCCACTCACACTTTCTCACATATGCACCCATTTTCACTTTTTAACCACACGTTTACACAATTCCCACAGGCACGCATGTTTTCTCTCACACACACGCACGTTTTCTCACACATTCACACTTTTGCTCTAAAACGCTCAGACTCGCTTATACTCAATTGCACAGAATCACTTTCACTCGCACACACGTTCTCCCACATACATTCTCTCACACACATCCCCACTTACTCTCTTACACACATTTCTGCACTCTCTCACACATCCACACTCATTCATTTACTCACACACACGCACATTTGCACTAACACTCTCACACTTACGCGCCCACACACATCCATTCACACTTACTATATCACACCCATTCACACTTACTCTCTCACACCCATTCACACTTATGCCCCACGTGTATTCACACCTACTCTCGCACGCATGCACACTTACTCTCCGACTCACGCATCCACACTTACTCTCTCTCGCGCATTCACACTTACACTTTCGCACACACACATTCCCAAACACACATACATTGTCACTCACTCACACACTTTCTCACACTCTCTCACACAAGCTTTCTCACATGCTCTCTCTCACACACTTTCTCACACTCTCACACACACACTTTCTCACACTCTCTCTCATACTTTCTCACACTTTCTCACACACTTTCTCTCACACACACTTTCTCACACACACACTTTCTCACACTCTCTCATACTTTCTCACACTTTCTCACACACTTTCTCTCACACACACTTTCTCACACACACACTTTCTCACACTCTCACACACTCTCACACACACTCTCTCTCACACTCTCACACACACACTTTCTCACTCTCTCACGCACACACTCTCTCTCACACACACACTCTCTCTCACACTCTCTCTCTCTCACACACTTTCTCACTCTCTCACGCACACACTTTCTCACTCTCTCTCACACGCACACTTGCTCTCACACACTCTCTCTATCTTCCACACACACTCACTGTCTTTGTTGGCACCAGGAGAGGCAACAGTAGCCCACGAGATTGGCTAAAATCCACCAGCAGCGGCTGAGGCGCCTCATTTCCAGAGCTGGGAATGAAACGGGATTCCAACGCCGTGCGTTCAGCGAGCGCCGGGGGCCATGGGGACCGGAGAAGCCGGAGCCGCAGCGAGTGTAACTACGCTCTCCGCCACTTCTGCTGCTCGCTGCGAGAACCAGCGCTGAGGGGGGGGGGGGGGGGGGGGAGAGGGAGAGAGGGGAGGGGGGGGGGGGGGGTGGGAGAGGGAGAGAGGGAGAGAGGGGGAGAGGGAGAGGGGAGAGAAAGAGAATGAGAGACGGGGTAGAGAGAGAGATGGGGGTAGAGAGAGAGAGGGAGGGAGAGGGAGGGGGAGAGGGAGGGAGGGGGAGAGGGAGGGAGGGGGAGAGGGAGAGAGGAGGTAGTGAGAGAGGGGAGAGGTAAAGGTAGAGGTGGAGAGAGAGAGAGGGGGGGTGTTATTTTTCGCTCAGAGTCCCCGGCCTGTCTAGATGCTACACGCAAGGCTGCCCGGCCGCCCACAGTGGCTGTGCGGGACAGAGAGAGAGGGGGTCGCTGGTGCTGGGCAAGGCTCTGCTGGTCTAGGCTCTGCTGGTCTAGGCTCTGCTGGTCTGGGCTGTGCTGGTCTAGGCTGTGCTGGTCTGGGCTGTGCTGGTCTAGGCTGTGCTGTGCTGGGCTGCGCTCCGCTCCGGGATGGGGGAAAGGCTATTGTTTGTGCCGATGTCTCGCAGCTGCGGCGCGGGTTGGCTGTCCCCGGGACCGATCCCTCTACCCGGCCACACGTCCCATTGGCTCTGCCTCTGCCCCGTCCCTTTACTCCAATCCCAGCCCCCCTTGGCCAGAGTTAGTCAGCCCGCCCCCGGGGCCGGAGACGCCAACTTCTGCCCAAAGTGGAAAGAAAACACCGACCCGGGAGCTGACAGCGCCGGTGGCACAAGTCTGGAGAAGGGTCTCCACCCTAAACCTCGCCCCATTTCCATCCCTGCCTGCCTGCCTGCCCCGCCGAGTTACTCCAGCTTTATCGTGACTTGGACGAAGGGATTAAAAGTACCATTAGCAAATTTGCAGATGATACAAAGCTGGGTGGAAGATGCTATGAGGTTGCAGGGTGACTTGGACAGGTTGTGTGAGTGGGCGGATGCATGGCAGATGCAGTTTAATGTGGATAAGTGTGAGGTTGTCCACTTTGGTGGTAAGAACAGGAAGGCAGAGTATTATCTGAATGGTGTCAAGTTAGGAAAATGGGACGTACAACGAGATCTGGGTGCCCTAGTGCATCAGTCACTGAAGGGAAGCATGCAGGTACAGCAGGCAGTGAAGAAAGCCAATGGAATGTTGGCCTTCATAACAAGAGGAGTTGAGTATAGGAGCAAAGAGGTCCTTCTGCAGTTGTACAGGGCCCTAGTGAGACCGCACCTGGAGTACTGTGTGCAGTTTTGGTCTCCAAATTTGAGGAAGGATATTCTTGCTATTGAGGGCGTGCAGCGTAGGTTTACTAGGTTAATTCCCGGAATGGCGGGACTGTCGTATGTTGAAAGACTGGAGCGACTAGGCTTGTATACACTGGAATTTACAAGGATGAGAGGGGATCTTATTGAAACATATAAGATTATTAAGGGGTTGGACACGTTAGAGGCAGGAAACATGTTCCCAATGTTGGGGGAGTCCAGAACCAGGGGCCACAGTTTAAGAATAGGGGGTAGACCATTTTGAACGGAGATGAGGAAAAACTTTTTCAGTCAGAGAGTTGTAAATCTGTGGAATTCTCTGCCTCAGAAGGCAGCAGAGGCCAATTCTCTGAATGCTTTCAAGAGAGAGCTAGATAGAGCTCTTAAAGATAGCGGAGTCAGGGGGTATGGTGAGAAGGCAGGAACGGGGTACCGATTTGAATGATCAGCCATGATCACATTGAATGGCGGTGCTGGCTCGAAGGGCCGAATGGCCTACTCCTGCGCCTATTGTCTATTGTGTCTAGCTCCCTTAGAAAACGTAGGAAGTTTGGCATATTCCCCACCCCCAAACAAAAACTCTCACCAACTTCTACAGATGCGCCCTGGAAATAAAGCATTTTATTGGAGATAGACACAAAGTGCTGGAGTAACTCAGCGGGTTCAGGCAGCATCACTGGAGAGAAAGAACAGGTGACGAGAAACTTCACCCATTCCTTTTTCTCCAGAGATGCTGCCTATCCTGTTGAGTTACTCCAGCATTTTGTGTCTTTATCTTCGGTGAAAACCAGCACTTGCAGTTCCTTTCTAAGTGTTTTTATCGGGGTGTAGCATGGTTTGGGAACAGCTCCATCCAAGAAATCATATCATATCATATATATACATCCGGAAACAGGCCTTTTCGGCCCTCCATGTCCGTGCCGCCCAGTGATCCCCGTACATTAACACTATCCTACACCCACTAGGGACAATTTTTACATTTACCCAGCCAATTAACCTACATACCTGTACGTCTTTGGAGTGTGGGAGGAAACCGAAGATCTCGGAGAAAACCCACGCAGGTCACGGGGAGAACGTACAAACTCCTTACAGTGCAGCACCCGTAGTCAGGATCGAACCTGAGTCTCAGGCGCTGCATTCGCTGTAAAGCAGCAACTCTACCGCTGCGCTACCGTGCCGCCATAAATTGCAGAGAGTTGTGGACGCAGCCCAGACCATCACGCAGACCAGTCTGAAGAAGGGTCTCGACCCATCCTTTCCCTCCAGAGATGCTGCCTGACCTGCTGAGTTACTCCAGCACTTTGTGCCTATCTTTGGTGTAAACCAGCACCTGCAGTTCCTTTCTGCACACAAGCCAAACTCCCTTCCATTGACTCCATCTACTCTTCACGCTGCCTCGGCAAGGCCAACAGTATAATCAAAGACCAGTCTCATCTTCCTCATCTCCCCTCTCCCATCAGGCAAGAGGTACAGAAGTGCGAGAACGCACACCTCCAGATTCAGGGAAGGTTTCTTTGTAGCTGTTATCAGGCAACTGAACCATCCTTATCATCAACTAGGAGAGCAGTCCTGAGCAACTATCTGCCTCATTGGAAACCCTCGGACTATCTTTGATCAGACTTCACCTTGCACTAAATGTTAGTCGCAGTGTCATGTATCTGTACACTGTGGACGGCTCGATTGTAATCATTTATAGTGTTTCTGCTGACTGGTTAGGACGCAACAAAAAGCTATTCATTGTAACTTGGGTACACGTGATAAAAAAACTAAACTAAACTAAAGACCTCTGTTCCTTTTGCCAGGGTTGGACCAAACACCGAATTTCCCCTGCAAAAATAAAAAGGACACAGAGTGCTGGAGTAACTCGGTGAGTCAGACAGCTTCTCTGGAGAACTTGGACAGGTGACGTTTCGGGTCGGGACCCGACAATCAGTCTGAATAAATATCTCAACCCGAAAAGGTCACCTGCCTGCATTTGGCCCATCTCGCTGTACCTGTATCCATGTACCTGTCTCAATGTTTCTTAACCATTGCCTCAACTACCTCCTCTGGCAGCTCGTTCCATACACCCACCACCCTTTGTGTAAAAAAGATACCCCTCAGGTTCCTATTAAATCTTTCCCCCCTCACCTTAAACCTATGTCCTCTGGTTCTCGTTTCCCTTATTCTGGGCAAAAGACTCCACTCCCCCCACCCCCTCCCCCCCCCCCCCCCCCAATCGCCTCATGATAATGAAGGACCTAGATTCTTGAACGTGGCCTCACTGGTATATAGAGTGGTCAAGAAGGCTTTTGGCACATTGGCCTTCATCAGTCAGAGTATTGAGTAGAGAGGTTGGGAGGTCATGTTGCAGTTGTATGAGACATGGTATGAATCTATGACCTAGACCAGTCCAGCGCTCTCATCCCGACCTAAAGTGGGACAAGGCAGCAGGTATATGGCGGCCTGCCATCCTGACTGTGAAATCTATTGCCCATCACTCTTGTGGCCGGGTCTATATAGTGGAACCTGCAGCTCGAAACAACCGTGGGACTATCTTCATCAGAAGAATGAAAGGACTGGACAAGCTGGATGCAGGAAAAATGTTCCCAATGTTGGGGAAGTCCAGAACCAGAGTCCAGAACAGTCTTAGAATAAAGGGGAGGCCATTTAATACTGAGGTGAGAAGGAACTTTTTCACTCAGAGACTTATGAATTTGTGGAATTCTCTGCCACAGAGGACAGTGGAGGCCGATTCACTGGATGAATTTAAGAGAGAGTTAGATAGAGCTCTGGGGGCTAGTGGAATCAAGGGATATGGGGAGAAATTGGGCACAGGTTACTGATTGTGGATGATCAGCCATGATCAC
Source organism: Rhinoraja longicauda (assembly GCF_053455715.1). Taxonomy (NCBI): domain Eukaryota; kingdom Metazoa; phylum Chordata; class Chondrichthyes; order Rajiformes; family Arhynchobatidae; genus Rhinoraja; species Rhinoraja longicauda. The sequence continues at coordinate 26,018,932 of NC_135980.1, read as the reverse complement.
AATGAATGGTGGTGCTGGCTTGAAGGGCCGAATGGCCTCCTCCTGCACCTATTTTCTACGTTTCTGTTTCTAATGGCAGAGGTTGCAAAAGTTCCCAAGTTCCCAAGTTATAGGAGTAGAATTAGGCCCTTCGGCTCAGCTTACTGACACCTGCCTCTCTCTGTGGAGATCATCCACTGGGCCAGTCTGGAGAAGCGTCTCGAACCGAAACGTCACCCATTCCTTTCCTCCCGAGTTGCTGCCTGACCCGCTGAGTTACTCCAGCATTTTGTGTCTACCATCCACTCGGCCATACTGCATAGACCTCACATCACATCTCTTCATGGTTTCTACACAGTGTATCAACTCTTCGTGGGGTTTGATATTGGGCATGCAAACAGTACGGAGTTTGTCTTTCCAACAGACCTACATGAGTGGAATCAGAGTTTCAGACTTCAGCCTGAGATTAGGCAATGTCATCTTATAGAAACGTTTAAAATTATAAAAGGACTGGACAAGTTAGATCCAGGGAAAATGTTCCCAATGTTGCGGGAGTACAGAACCAGGGGCCACAGTATAAGAATAAAGGGGAGGCCATTTAAAACAGAGATGAGAAAAAAAAAACTTTTCACCCAGAGAGTTGTGAGTTTGTGGAATTCTCTGCCACAGAGGGCAGTGGAGGCCAATTCACTGGATGAATTTAAAAGAGAGTTAGATAGAGCTCGAGGAGCTAGCGGAATCAAGGGATATGGGGAGAAGGCAGGCACGGGTCACTGATTGTGGAAGATCAACAATGATCACGATGAATGGCGGTGCTGGCTCGAAGGGGCAAATGATCTCCTCCTGCACCCGTTTTCCATGTTTCTATGTTTCTCTCTTGTTTATCCTTCGAGTGGATTTGAAGGGTTTTTATGGCTATTGTCTGGGGAGTATTTTCCAATGCATTGAATGTCTACCTGGGTAGTTGAGGACTCAGTAGTTTAGCCGAGGGCAGGGATCACTTCTGGACAGTAGACAATATGATTTGTGTCACGTTTGAGGTCTTGATATACAAGTACCTTCTCCTCAGTTGTACAAAGGCTTCTGCCCATTCGAAGGGTAAATGAACCAAGATCAGCTGGTGGGCTCCACTTTTCCTTGATCATCGTTGCATTTTGCATATCTTTCATTCGTCTGTTCTGTTTACCTTCTACATCTCCTGGTTCCCTCTCCCCCGACTCTCAGTCTGACAAAGGGTCTCATCCCGGAAACGTCACTTGTTCCTTTTCTGGAGAGATGCTGCCTGACCCCGCTGAGTTACTCCGGCTTTTTGTGTCCATCGTCAGCAATCTCTTCCCTGGGTGACATTCCCACCACCCAGGCACTATTTGCAGTCAGTTGTTTCCTACATGAGAGGCCAAGCCGTTCTCAACCCAACACCAGATAACCCAACTGGACACCTTATCCCAAACTCCGATACAGGAAGGGATTACCAGATGGATAAAGGAGAAGATTCCCCCTCCCCCTCCCCCTCCCCCTCCCCCTCCATCTCCCATTCCCAATCTGACCTTTCTGGCCTGGGCCTCCTCCATTGTCAGAGGCCCCAAATTGGAGGAACAGCACCTCATATTTCACTTGGGCAGCTTACACCCCAGCGGTATGAACATTGACTTCTCTAACTTCAAGTAACCCTTGCTTTCCCTCTCTCTCCATCCCCTCCCCTTCCCAGTTCTCCCACCAGTCTTACTGCCTCCGACTACATTCTACCTTTGTCCCGCCCACTCCCCTGACATCTGTCTGAAGAAGGGTCTCGACCCAAAACGTCGCCCATTCCTTCTCTCCAGAGATGCTGCCTGACCTGCTGAGTTACTCCAGCATTTTGTGTCTGCAAAGGGAACGACTCCATGCACTCAAAACCTCCTTGCAAAGATGCATCACCGCATTAACTCCAGCTATTTCCCGGCTTTGACTGCTCATTAAGAGGGGCTACAATCTCCAGGTGCTGTCTGTGTGGAGTTTGCACGTTCCGCCTGTGACTGCGTGGGTTTCTTCCAGGAGCTCCAGTTTCCTCCACATTCTAAAGTTGTGAGGGTTTGTAGGTTAATTGGCATCTGTAAATTGCCCACAGTGTGTAGGGAGTGGATGAGAAAGTGGGATAACATAGAACTAGTGTGAATGAATGGGTGATCAATGATCGGCCTGGACTCGGCAGGTCAAGGGCCTTGGTTTCCTACAAGGCCAAGTCAATGGAGATTTTTAAGGTGGAGATTGCCAGATTCTTGATTAGTGTGGGTGTCAAGGGTTATGGGGAGAAGGCAAGAGAATGGGGTTGAGAGGGAACGATAGAGCAGCCATGATCGAATGGCCGAGTAGACTCGATAGGCCGAATGGCCTATTTCTAGTCCTAATGAACTTATGAATAGGCCTGGCCAAGCTGGCCATCTGTGATTCACGGAGCCTGGTGGAAGAGGGCTCTGCCCGAGCTGTCTGCCTGCCCCTTCACGTCCGCGCCTGGGTGGTACGAGAGAGCAAAGATAATGGAGCGGAGCAAGATGGACCACTCCGTCTAAATCACCTATACTGAAGTGTAGTACGCAAAGGAGCCATTTTAGTAAGCAAAACCCGCCGTCCGTTATGCCTCTCGCAGTGTAGTCAGTGTTTCGGGGGAACAGTGTGTGTGATGATACCACTAAAATGCAGAATATATCTCATCTATCAATTCACAGATTTTTGTTCTTTTTCTTTTAAAATGTTTCTGCAAGTTTCTGTCTACTAAAATGGCGCCGTGACGCACTATGGTTTTTAGGATCGAGTGGTCTATCTTGCTCTGCTCTATTATCGTTGCCAGAGAGGGACTAGGCGCTGTCCACAGGCACCCCGGGGGATTTCCGGGACGGCTAGTCGCCGCGGAGGGTGGAATGTATCCTTCACAAGGATCGAAACATAGTTGTTTAATACTCAGTATATTTGATAATTAAGAATATTTGTTTTACGTTGTACTTTGATGGTGGGTTTTATCGGTGTTGTACATATTGTTCTTGTAGATAATTGACTACATTTATTTGTGGTTAAAAAAAAAAGAACTTATGAACTTATAAATGGTGGGAGCCTCTAAAACTGCTGAAGAAGGGTCTCGACCCGGAACGTCCTTCTCGCCAGAGATGCTGCCTGGTGTGCTGAGTTACTCCAGCATTTTGTGTCTACCCACGTACCCCCATCAGCTCTGCCTGCCCTAGATTACCAGTTCCACTTTGGCCTGATTACACAGGTCAAAACTAGGAGGACCAGGGTGGACGTGAGCCATTCTCAATTCCAAGACAGACACAAAATGCTGGAGTAACTCAGCGGGTCAGACAGCATCTCTGGAGAGAAGGAATGGGTGACGAAACGAGATGCTGCCTGACCCGCTGAGTTACTCCAGCATTTTGTGTCTACCTTCGATTTAAACCAGCATCTGCAGTATTTTTTTCCTACATTCTCAATTCCAAGTTACTGCTTAGGAGTAATAATAACTATAATAACATGAAGACAACAATTTATTTGCATCTTCTTTGATCTCTATGGTACAGTTGGGACATTTCTCCATTGTTTTACTAGACAAGAGTCTAAAGTGTTTCATTGCCATATGTTCCAGATAGAACAATGAAATTCTTCCTTGCAGCAGGATTAATCCATCATATCACTGCTAGAGTATCTCGAGTGAGGCCTTAGCCTCCTACTTGCCCGATTGCTCAGTCAGAACATTGCACCCACCCCCTTCCCCAAGACCTGGTCTGTTCTGTTCCCTGTGTACAAGTCGAACATCTACAAACTCCAGCAGAGCCCTCGAATGTGCCACGGTCTCCCCCTGCTGCCCAACCACTGCAACAGCGAGCGACACAGCACCCGACAGGCAGGCTGGTCAATCGGCCCCTCTGCTCTGTGCTGGCCCCGACACTCTACACAGCCACTGGGATGGTGGAGCAAGGGGCCGGTGGGAGGGTGAACCGGGGTAATGCCTCCAGCATCTTCAAGCTCGGCTGCAGGAGGCGCCCCCGGGGCACTAAGATGACCGGGTGAGGAGAGGAGAGGGCCGTGCCGGTCAAAGACACCCTAGTCTCACTTACCTGCGTTTGGTCCACCTCCCTCCAAACCTGTCCTATCCATGTAACTGTCCGACTGTTTCTTAAACGATGGGATAATCCCAGCCTCAACTACCTCCTCTGGCTGCTTGTTCCATACACCTACCACCCTCTGTGTGAAAAAGTTACCCCTCGGATTCCTAATAAATCTTTTCCTCTTCACCTTGAACCTATCTCCTCTAGTCCTCGATTCCCCTACTCTGGGTAAAAGTCTCTGTGCATCTACCCGATCTATTCCTCTCACTTGTACCTTTGCACACGAGACAATAAACTAAACTCATCTTCCCACTCTCCATCCATTTAATTTATTCAATCCCATCAATTGGACGTTCTGCCAAGATCACCATCTATTGTCCATCACTAACAAGAAGGCAGGTCGTTTAGTTTAATGTTGTTTATTATTGTCACGTGTACCGAGGTACAGTGAAAAGCCTTTTTGTTGCATGCTAACCAGTCAGCGGAAAGACAACACATGATTACAATCAAGCTGCACACAGTGTACAGATACAGGATAAAGGGTATACTGTTTAGTGCAAGATAAAGTGAGGTAAAGTCTGATTTAAGATAGTCCAAAGGTCTCCATTGAGGGAGATGGGAGGTCAGGACCGTTCTCTAGTTGGTGATAGGACTGTTCAGTTGCCTGATAACAGCCGGGAAGAAACTGTCCTTGAATCTGGTGGTGCTTTGTAACACTTCTGTAACTCTTGCCTGATGGGAGAGGGGAGAAGAGGGAGTGACCGGGTAGGTCTGGTCCTTGATCATTGTTCATCACTGCTCAGTTACTACAGCACTTCGTGTTTTTATGGTAAACCAGCGTGTAATTCAACATTTAGTGCAAGATAAAGCAAGTTCCTTGTGTTCCTGGTGAGACAGCTCCACCTACTGTTCACTACAGGCATAGCGGTGTAGAGAGCAGGATTATTGGCACACTTCTTGTTGGCAAACTCATTTCTTTCAAAATATCCGGATATTCTGTACACCCCATTTATAGGTTTGTTTGTTTTTGTCCTTAATTTCCTTCTATTTAGACCTCCTCCAGGAAGATCAGCTGCCATTAACAAGCCTTTACCACCCTCTCTTGGCCAGTGTATCTTTGACCATCTCTTGCTAATTATCCGAAGACATTTTCTCTCCCTCCACAAAGTCATAGTCATTGTGTAGAAACAGGCCCTTCAGCCCAACTTGCTCACTTCGACCAATATACCCCTGCACTAGACATGCCCTATCTACACCGGTTTCACTGATATCATGTTTTCTACCATCTACACTGGTTCCTATCTTCAGTTTTCCTAGTTGCCTTAATAATCAGCCTGAAATTTCAGCTCCGCCTCTCTCTTCACTGAGTGCTGAGTGATCTGCTGAGTATTTCCAGCATTGTCTGTGTTTATACTGGAAGTTCAAGCATTTTTTTGGTATCCTAGTATTCACTAAACAACACAATGTGCCGGTGTAGCTGGAGTAACTCAGTGGGTCAGGCAGCATCTGTGGAGAGCATGGACAGGTGACATTGCATGGCCGGGACCCTTCTTCAGACTAACAAGGGGGCTGGTGGGGGGAAGAAAGCTGTGAAGGAGGAGAGGCAGGATAAAGCGCGGCAGGTAATAAATGCGCACGGGTGAGGGGAGGTGGATTGATAGGCAGATGGTTGGAACAAAGACCAACAATTAAAACAGCAGTTATGAGACGGTGGATTGTAACCATATACTCAGGACATTTACAAAGTCATAATAATAGAATCCAATGGTTTTAATTTTTTTAATTAGATTTGACAGATTGAAGAGTTGTCCTGGATGTGACTAGCTGGGTTGAGAAAATGTGTAGTCAGTTTATTGGATGTGTGTAATGCTGGCAGGGCCTAAATACCTTCGAGAAAATGGTGGTAGTCTGCCTTCTGCAATCGCTGTCGTAATTCTGCTGAAGGCTACTGGTTTAAGATAACAATTTTAATACAACTGATAATCTGGATATTTTAGTTTGTTTAATTTAGAGATACAGTGCGGAAACAAGCTCTTCTGCCCACCGAGTCTGCGCCGACCAGCGATCCTCGCACATTTACACTCACCCACACGCACGAGGGACAATTTACAATTATACCAAGCCAATTAACCTACAGACCTGCACGTCTTTGGAGTGTGGGAGGAAACCGGAGGACCGGAGAAAACCCACGCAGGTCATGGGGAGAACGTACAAACTCCGTACAGACAGCACCCATGGTACATCTGAGGCTGTGGCGGCCGGATCCCAGTTTATATTTAAGTAACCCTTGCATTTGAACCACAACCCCGAACAGGGGGCCACTCACCCGGCCCTGGGCAGCCATCGCAATGGCCAGCAGCAGGAGGGTGGCTGCAAGGCACTGCCCCATGCCCATCCTGCCGGAGGCCATCTTCTTTGACCTTTTCTCTGCCGCTGCGCTGCATCATGGGACGAAGGTCAGGCGCGGGGCACGCCGGGATGGGCAGCAGTCCACCCAGCGCATAGTACAGCTATCATTTCATTACTCAGACATGGCTGTTATTTGTGAAAAATACTGTTATGTATCTAATCAGATCTTGTAGTGGGTGCGGTCACCGCGGTAATCAGGCCAGACGCCAGGTGAGTAGTTAATATACTTTATTACCTAAGGCACCAAACAACGCACTCAAGAACTCGTGAGTCGACACACCCAAAACCGTTTATAGTCCCAGACCACCTGACCCAAGGGAACTGACCCAGGAAGTGACCTAATCCTTCCCGTCCACTGAGTGCCGAGTGGAATGACCAAGGGAGTGGCCTAGCCCCCGGGCGCCGCCACAGGACCCCCCCCCCCCCCCCCCAAGAACCGAAGGCACGAAACGGACAGGGGGACGGACGAAGCGGCCAGCCCGCGTGCGCGCCATGGCGGGCGCAGAAACCGGAACCACCCTGCCAGGGGAAGGCACCCGCGGGAACTCCGGGGGTAAGGGCCGGGACGCGGGACGACCCCGAGGGCGAGGCTGCGCCAGTAGAACCGGCTGGCTAATGTCCACATGCGCCGGCTTCAGCCGCGAAAGAGAGACCGACTCAGGACGACCCCCCATGTCCAACACAAAGGTGGCAGAGCCCCGCTCAAGCACTTTGAACGGTCCCTCATAAGGCCGCTGAAGGGGTGTCCGGTGGGCATCCCGACGCAGGAAAACAAAAGGACAGTCCTGCAGGGCGGAAGGGACATGTGACCGCACCGAACCGTGGCGAGACGTCGGCACTGGCGCCAGCGAGCCCACCGTCTCCCGAAGGCGTTGCAGGGCGGCTGAGGGCTGTTCTGCCTAGCCCCCGGGCGCCGCCACAATCTAATACATCTGATGTTTTCCCATGTTCAGTGCATAGTTATCACATCAAATTTACTTCTGCCTTCCTGAAAAGAGAATGCTCCTACTGAACATAAACATGAAGCATGCGGCCGGGGGCAGGCGAGGGGGGAGAGGAAAGGGAAGAGGGAGCCACTCACCGCGGCCCCCAGGCGGCCATCGCGGCGGGCAGTAGCAGGCGAGCGGCCGCAAGGCGCTGCCGCATGCTCTTCCTGCCGGCGGCCATCTTCTATGACCTTCTCTCTGCCGCCGCACCGCGCTGCACCATGGGAGGAAGGTCAGGCGCGAGGCACGCCGGGACGGCCACCGGTTCCCCTGGCGCTGCTGCACAGCCGCGCCGGCGCCGGCAACCCTCCTCCAACTGTGCAGGCGCGGCTGCCTGGCCCGGCACGTGGGAGCGCATTTATTAAAGTTTATAAACTGAATTACTTATAAAATATAATACAACTTGATACTGCACAACCCAGGCGAATGGTGAGTAAGGTGGGCCTAAAATTGTTGCGCTGTCATGTACCATTTTGGCTGTTTCGGGAACATGCATACATACAAGATGAGAATTTTCTAATATACTAGACCAAGTGTCTAGTATTCCTCGTTGGGTTCCCATCGTGACATGGGAAAATCGCGTTTGTTCTTTAAAATAAATGACTTTTTTTCCCCCTTAAAAATAAAATAAATCTTATCTGGAATGTTTTTTGCTTTTTATGGTTAAAATCCTGTCTTGGGGATCCTCGACTGCGCCCTCATTCAGCAGCAGCGTGTTTTTTTGAGCGGGAAGAAACCGTTCCCCCCACGTGGGGACGCGGACCAATCGGGCGTTGAGCGGGAGGAGGGAGCCAATCATTCGACCTGACGTGGGGACGCGGGCCAATCGGGCGTCGAGCGGGAGGTCGGAGCCAATCAATGGACCCCGCGTGGGGGTGAGCGGCAGGGGCAAAGCAGGACGTGCCGGCGATATTTTCGGAACACTCCCAGGTCAGCTATGGTTTAGATTCCCAGTCAAATACCTCCAGCATGGGGCACCCTGGGTTAGATTCAGAGGGAAGCTTCCTCGACACCGTCCCATCGGACGTCTCCCATTCATTCACTGATCAGGATTTGATGGTAACTGAATGTCCATCCACAACGTGCCATCAAACAGTCGCAATGGATGGACTGCAGCATTGGAGTGAATCGCCATTTTACTGTCCCAGAGCAATGAGAACATCCCCTCCTGTCCTTCACTGCACCAGTCCAGTTGTCAGGTTCCAGCACTGTTCTAACCAGGGAGAGAATTGTATAATTCTCAATTACAAGTCCCCTTGGTAGTACTCTCTCAAATTTACTTTTAGACCTGAGATACAGCATGGAAGCAGGCCCTTCGGCCACCGAGTGACCCCATAGAAAAAGCGTCCACGTCGCGGGGCTGGAAACTGGAAGTGTCCTGAGCTAATTCTGCTACCACCATCATCTATTGTACAAGTGATGCTCCCACCGATGGTCGCCGGCAGCTTGTGACCCTTTCAGGACGGACGATGACAGTGATGTAACATTTGAAACATGGATGATCGACACAAAAGAACCCACTGAGTCTGCACCACCCATCGATCACCCCATACACTAGCACGATCCTACACACGAGGGACAATTTAGTTTAGTTTAGAGATACAGCGTGGAAACAGGCCCTTCGGCCCACCGAGTCCGCGCCGAGCAGCGAACACCCCGTACACTAACCCACAAACTAGGGACAGTATACATTTTTATCAAAGTCTTGTTGACCTACTAGATGAGCGTGCGATCTCTCCTGCGATCCCGGCAAACCTCCCCCAACTGACGACCCCCCCGTTGCCTCCAGGGAGTCTTCCCCGGGGCCGGGCAAGGGGGGAGAGGGAGACACTCACCCGGGCTCCGGGCTGTCATCGTCACCCGTGGACCTGGTGGCCGCAAACCTCTCCTGCAGCTGCAGCTCCACGGCGATGGCCGCTGCTGTGAGCGGGAAGAAGCCGCTGCAGGCAACCAGCGCGCTTTGAGCGGGAAGAGTCGGCGACCAATCAGAGCGGCGGCCCCCCCACATGGGACCCAGAACAGAGACCAATCGGGCGTCGTGCCAATCAATCGACCCCACATGGAGAGGAGCGGCAGGAGCCAATCAGGACGCGCCGGTCTCCACTTGGGGGGGGGGGAGGGGGAGGGGGAGGTGGTAGAGCCAATCAAATGGCGATCTCAAAATGGCCATCTCAAAATGGCAACCCTCCTCCAACGGCGCACACGCGGATCCGGCGGCCATCTTACCGTTGTGAGGCAAGATGAACACATCTTAGATCAACGGACCCCAACTGCGCAGGCGCGGACCCGTTTGGGCCCCCATTGTGACGTCGAACACGGAGGTATTACTGCGTAGGTGCGGCTGACGGCCACGGCAAGTGGAAAAGTAATTTATTAAAATTTAAAAAGTCAATAACTTTTAAAATATAACAACAATTTGAATGAAACTTCCTCCAGCCCACCGCAGGCCAATGGCGAGTAAGGTGGGCCTAAAATTGTTGTGCTATCATGTACTGTTTTGGCTGTATTTTGGGATCAAACAAACAAACAAACATACAAGATGAGAGTTTCAGTAATATACAGATATAACCGTACGTCTTTGGAGAGTGGGAAGAAACCAGAGAACCCGGAGAAAACCCACACGGTCAGTGAGAACGTACAAACAGCAACAGTAGTCAGGATCGAAACCCGGGTCCCTGATGCTGTAAGGCAGCAACTCTACCGCTGCGCTACCGTGCCGCACTTAAATTGACCTCTACAGACATTGGGCTATCCGGATGATTTTTAAGACAGCAGGTGAAGAGGGTCCGTTCAACAGTCAATCGCTGTTATCTTGTGGCCCTGGATGATGCTTGACCTTGTCCTGCCTCTCTGTTTTATCGTCACCAGTTCCAGCTCTTCGAGCGCGGGCTGGTGGTCGGGGCCGGGCTCCGTGTAGCTGCTCTTCTGGAAACACACGGAGTTCCCGCTCACCTGCTGCCCGTGCCGCCGGCAGAGGTTGGCCGCTATGTCCCTGGTGTCCACAGCCAGGAACTCCGCCAGGGCCTGCAGTGGGTAGCAGCTGTTGCGGCAGCTGTAGCCATGGCTGAAGGCGCGGAGGAGCCTGTGCCGCAGGGTGGCGATGTGCCGGTACACCGCGCAGCTCTCCACGAAAGGTAGGCCGCGCACCGCACGCAGGCAGCGCACGTAGTTACCCTCCGCCAGTGCACGGTTAATGGCCAATGCCGTCCGCATCTCCGGCGAGTCCTTGATGTGGGAGGGCAACTGCAAGGCGTGATGGAGGGCTTGATCCGAACCTGGGGGAGGGGGGGGGGGAGAAGAGGCAGAGTCTGTGCTAACTGCATAGAGGTAACCAGTGCTAGTGATCATAATGCCATTAGTTTCAATATCATTATGGAGAAGGTCAAATCTGGACCAAGGGTTGAGATTTTGGATTGGAGAAAGGCTAATTTTGAGGAGATGAGAAAGGATTTAAAAGGAGTGAAATGGAAATTGTTGTTTTATGAAAAGGATATAATAGAGAAATGGAGGATATTTAAAGGTGAAATTTTGAGAGTACAGAGTCTTTATGTCCCTGTTCGGTGGAAAGGAAAGAATAATAATTTGAAAGAGCCGTGGTTTTCCAGGGAAATTGGACACTTGGTTCGGAAAAAGAGGGAGATATACAATAAATATAAGCGGCAGGGAGTAAATGAGGTTCTTGAGGAATATAAAGAATGTAAAAGGAATCTTAAAAAGGAAATTAGAAAAGCGAAAAAAAGATATGAGGCTGCTTTGGCAAGTAATGTAAAAGTAAACCCCAAGGGGTTCTACAGATATGTCAATAGCAAAAGGATAGTGAGGGATAAAATTGGTCCATTAGAGAGTCAGAGTGGACAGCTATGTGCTGAGCCGGAAGAAATGGGGGAGATATTAAACAATTTCTTTTCTTCGGTATTTACCGAGGAGAAGGATATTGAATTATGTGAGGTAAGCGAAACAAGTAGAGTAGTGATGGAAATTAGGATGATTAAAGAAGAGGAGGTACGGACACTTTTGAAGAATATAAAAGTGGATAAGTCTCCAGGTCCTGATAGGATATTCCCTAGGACATTGAGGGAAGTTAGTGCAGAAATAGCAGGGGCTATGACGGAAATATTTCAAACGTCATTAGAAACAGGGATGGTGCCGGAAGATTGGCGCATTGCGCATGTTGTGCCTTTGTTTAAAAAAGGTTCTAAAAGTAAACCTAGCAATTATAGACCTATTAGTTTGACGTCTGTGGTGGGAAAATTAATGGAAAAGATACTTAGGGACAATATATATAATTATTTGGATAATCAAGGCCTGATTAGAAACAGTCAACATGGATTTATGCCTGGAAGGTCATGTTTGACTAATCTTCTTGAATTTTTTGAAGAGGTTACCAGGGAAATTGATAAGGGCAAGGCTGTGGATGTTGTCTATATGGACTTCAGTAAGGCATTTGACAAGGTTCCACATGGAAGGTTGATTAAGAAGGTTAAATCGTTGGGTATTAATAGTGAGGTTGCAAGATGGATTCAACAATGGCTGAATGGGAGATACCAGAGGGTAACGGTTGACAATTGTATGTCAGGTTGGAGGCCAGTGTCTAGTGGAGTGCCCCAAGGATCTGTGTTGGGTCCACTGTTGTTTGTCATTTACATTAATGATCTGGATGATGGTGTGGCAAATTGGATTAGTAAATATGCAGATGATACTAAGATAGGTGGAGTAGTTGATAGTGAGGTAGATTTTCAAAGTCTACAGAGAGACTTGGGCCTTTTGGAAGGGTGGGCTGAAAGATGGCAGATGGAGTTTAATGCTGATAAGTGTGAGGTGCTGCATTTTGGTAGGACAAATCAAAATAGGACGTACAGGGTAAATGGTAGGGAATTGAGGAATGCAGTGGAACAGAGGGATCTGGGAATAACTGTGCATTGTTCCCTAAAGGTGGAATCTCATGTGGATAGGGTGGTGAAGAAGGCGTTTGGTATGCTTGCCTTTATAAATCAGAGCATCGAGTATAGAAGTTGGGATGTAATGTTGAAATTGTACAGGGCATTGGTGAGGCCGAATCTGGAGTATGGTGTGCAGTTCTGGTCGCCAAATTATAGGAAGGATGTCGACAAAATGGAGAGGGTACAGAGGAGATTTACTAGAATGTTGCCTGGGTTTCAGCACTTAGGCTACAGAGAGAGGTTGAACAGGTTGGGTCTTTATTCTTTGGAGCGTAGAAGGTTGAGGGGGGACTTGATAGAGGTTTTTAAAATTATGAGAGTGACGGACAGAGTTGACGTGGGTAGGCTTTTCCCTTTGAGAGTGGGGAAGATTCCAACAAGGGGACATAGCTTCAGAATTGAGGGACAAAGGTTTAGGGGTAACATGAGGGGGAACTTCTTTACTCAGAGGGTTGTGGCTGTATGGAATGGGCTTCCGGTGGAAGTGGTGGAGGCTGGCTCGATTTTATTATTTAAGAGTAAATTGGATAGGTATATGGATAGGAGGGGATTGGAGGGTTATGGTCTGAGTGCAGGTAGATGAGACTAGGTCAGGGAGAATGGTCGGCGTGGACTGGTAGGGCCGGACAGGCCTGTTTCCATGCTGTAGTTGTTATATGTTATATGTTATATGTTATATGTTAACCAGGGCTCACATTCCCACCATCACCCTCTCTCCTTTACCCCTCCCTCCCCATCTCTCCCACTATCACCCTCTCCTTTACCCCATCCTCCCCGTCTCTCCCACCATCACCCTCTCCTTTACCCCACCCTCCCTCTCTCTCCCACTATCACCCTCTCCTTTACCACACCTCACCACCCCCACCCCTCCCTCCCCATCTCTCCCACTATCACCCTCTCCTTTACCCCTCCCTCCCCATCTCTCCCACCATCACCCTCTCATTTACCCCTCCCCATCTCCCCCACCATCACCCTCTCCTTTACACCTCACCACCCTCACCCCACCCATCCCATCTCTCCCACCATCACCCTCTCCTTTACCCCACACCTCACCACCCCCACCACTCCCTCCCCATCTCTCCCACTATCACCCTCTCCTTTACCCCTCCCTCCCCAACTCTCCCACTATCACCCTCTCCTTTACCCCACACCTCCCCACCCCCACCCCTCCCTCCTCATCTCTCCCACCATCACCCTCTCCTTTACCACACACCTCACCACCCCTCCCTCCCCATCTCTCCCACTATCACCCTCTCCTTTACCACACCTCACCACCCCCACCCCTTCCTCCCCGTCTCTCCCACTATCACCCTCTCGCCTACCCCACACCCCTCCACCTTTACCCCTTCCGCCCCATCCCCCCATCCCTCACCTCTCCATTCCCACCCTTCACCTGTCCCCTCTCCCTCACCCCACACCTCTCCACCATCACCACCCATCTCTCCCACTACCCCTTCTCCCGCCCCCCACACCTCCCATCTCTCCCACTACCCCTTCTCCCGAACCCCACACCTCCCTCTCATTCTCCCTCTCCACAGATGCTGCCTGACCCGCTCAGCATTTTCTGTTATTTTAAGTTGCCAACATTTGTAGATTTTTTTAATTTTCCATCTTCCCTGTGTTCCCCCCACTCCCTCCTTCACCGCACTCTCCCGCCCCACCTGCCTCCTCCAGCACTCTCACTCCTCCACCACACTCTGTCCTCTACACCGCTTCCCCTCTCATCCACCCACCCAACCCATCTCCATCTTGCTTACTCACCCCGCACTCCCTCACTCTCACCCCTCTCCATCAACTCCTCCTTCCCATCTCCCTCTCCAACCCACTCCCCCACCATTTTCCTCCAACACATCTCCTCATCCACTCTACTCCCCCACCTCCTTCATTCATCCCACTCTAGCCCTATCTCCCTCCTCGACCCCCTCCACCAGTTCTCCCACCACAATTCCCTCCCCCACCCCATATTTCTCCTCCACCTTCATCTCTTCTCCATCTCCCTCATCTTCCCCATTCCCCGCACCATCTCCCTCCTTCCCATCAACTCTCCGCCCCTATTCCCTCCTCCACATCTCCCTCTCCACCCTCACCTCATCCCCAACTCCTTCCTTCACCCTCCACCCCATTCCCCCACCTCCTTCCTTCGCCCCCTCCCCATCTCCCTCCTCCATCCCATCTCCACCCCACTCCTCTCTATCTCCCTACTTCACCCCACCTTCCACTTCACCCACTCCCTTCCCCATCATCCTCTTCCACTCCTCCCCATCTCTTTCCTCCACCCTCCCATCTTCCTCTACCCCATCTCCCTCTCCACCCACTCCCCTCATCTCCCTCCACCCTCCTCCATCCCCCCCATCTCCCTCTGCCACCCCACTCCCCACACCATCTCCTTCCTCCTCATCTCCCTCCTCCATCCCCCCTCCCCATCTCCCTCCACCACTCCCCGCCCCTCCCCATCTCCCTCCACCACTCCCCGCCCCTCCCCATCACCTCCACGGCATCTTCCTCCTCCCCATCTCCCTCCTCCACCCCCCATCTCCCTCTTCTATCCCCCCATTTCCCTCCTCTACCCCCCCCCCCCCATCTCCCTCTCCCACCCACTCCCGTCCCCATCACCTCTATGGCACCTCCCTCCACCACCCTACTCGCTCCTCCCCATCTCCCTCCTCCATCCCCTCATCTCCCTCTACCACACCACTCCCTCCTCCATCTCCCATTCCCTGCGCCAGCACCTACCCAGGTCGTAGAGCAGCGCCAGGGCCTGGAACTCGGCCTGGTTCTCGTACTCGGCCCGGCCCTGGCTGTAGACGGCCAGCAGGCGGTCGAAGCACTCGCGGACCTGGGCCTCGACGGAGCCGGGCTCGCTGTGCCGGGGACGGGGCGAGGGCGGCGGGCGGCCGAGCCAGAGCTGCCCGCAGAGCAGGAAGCGGAGGCTGTGCTCTAGGATGGCGGCGGCCGGGCGGCCCCCGAGGCGCTGGGACACCATGTCCTGGCGGACGCTGCGCAGCCGGTCCATCACGAAGTCGTGGACGAAGGGCCAGGGCTCGGGCTGGGGCACAACTCGAGCCCCAGGCTCGGCCGCGGCCTGGGCCCCAACCCCGGGCTCGGGCACAACTCGAGCCCCAGGCTCGGCCGCGGCCTGGGCCCCAACCCCGGGCTCGGGCACAACTCGAGCCCCAGGCTCGGCCGTGGCCTGGGCCCCAACCCTGGGCTCGGGCACAACTCCAGTCCCAGGCTCGGCCGCGGCCTGGGCCCCAACCTCACCCCCGGGCTCGGGCACAACTCGAGCCCCAGGCTCGGCCGCGGCCTGGGCCCCAACCTCATCCCCGGGCTCGGGCACAACTCCAGCCCCGGCACCGGCGTCATTGTCGGCCCGCGGCACCACCCTCTCCACCAGGTGCCGCACGGTCCGCAGCAACACGTCGGGCGGCCGCAGCTCGTCTGGCGCCGCCTCCTTGCTGCCCGCCGCCGGCCGCCGCCACTCCTTCACCGCGGCGCCAGTGGCGACCTCCAGCCGGTGCAGCCGCGCCTGACGCTGCCGCTCGCAGCGCTCCCTCTCCGGGCACATCCCGGGGCAACGGGCGGCCCGCATCCCGGCCCACCCAGCCCAGCACGGCCCGGCCCGGCCCGGGGGCTTGTGCTTGTGCTTGTGCTTGTGCTGCACAGCCGCCACCAGCTGGGCTCTCTGGTGCAGTGGGTACTGGTTGCAAACAGGGTGGTTTAGATTTTTATGTGGGCGAGTTCGGTGAGATGTCCAAGTTTACATTTAGAGATACAGCGCAGAAACAGGCCCTTCGGCCCCACCGGGTCCGCCCCGCCCAGCGATCCCCGCACATTAACACTATCCTACACCCACAAGGGACAATTTAAAAAAAAATTAACATTTGCCCAGCCAATAACCTGCAAACATGTACGTATTTGGAGTGTGGGAGGAAACCGAAGATCTCGGAGAAAACCCACACAGGTCACGGGGAGAAC
The DNA here is from genome assembly GCF_053455715.1 of Rhinoraja longicauda. Taxonomy (NCBI): domain Eukaryota; kingdom Metazoa; phylum Chordata; class Chondrichthyes; order Rajiformes; family Arhynchobatidae; genus Rhinoraja; species Rhinoraja longicauda. The sequence goes on along the minus strand of NC_135980.1, from coordinate 26,002,567 downwards.
GTACAAACTCCGTACAGTACAGCGCCCGTTGCCGGGATCGAACCTGAGTCTCCAGCGCTGCATTCGCTGTCAGGCAGCAACTCTACCGCTGCGCCACCGTGCGTCGAGCTGTGACTTGACAATAGACAATAGGTGCAGGAGGAGGCAATTCGGCCCTTCGAGCCAGCACCACCATTCACGGCGATCATGGCTGATCATTCTCAATCGGTACCCCGTCCCTGCCTTCTCCCCATACCCCCTGACTCCGTTATCCTTAAGAGCTCTATCCAGCTCTCTCTTGAATGCATTCAGAGACTTGGCCTCCAGCAGCTCTGGAGAACATGGATAGGTGATGTTTCGGGATTGGACCCTTCTTCAGTCTGAGGAAGAGTACCAACCTGAAACAGCACCTATGGTGGTGTCGAGATTATTAAGGGGTCGGACACATTAGAGGCAGGAAACATGTTCCCAATGTTGGGGGAGTCCAGAACCAGGGGCCACAGTTTAAGAATAAGGGGTAGGCAATTTAGAACTGAGATGAGGAAAAACTTTTTCAGTCAGAGACTTGTAAATCTGTGGAATTCTCTGCCTCAGAAGGCAGTGGAGGCCAATTCTCTGGATGCTTTCAAGAGAGAGTTAGATAGAGCCCTTAAGGATAGCGGAGTCAAGGGGTATGGGGAGAGGGCAGGAACAAACTGATTGTGAATGATCAGCCATGATCACATTGAATGGCGGTGCTGGCTTGAGGGGCTGAATGGCCTACTCCTGCACCTATTGTCTATTGCCACTATTTCAATCATCAATCCCTCTTTAATCCTCAATCGACTCCTCCCTCATTCCCCATTACCTGCTTAATCCCACTTTACCCACTCCTGAATACCCCATGTAGTATAAGAAAATAACTGCAGATGCTGGTACAAATCGAAGGTATTTATTCACAAATGCTGAAGTAACTCAGTCTGAAGAAGGGTCTCGACCCCAGAAACGTCACCCATTCCTTATCTCCCGAGATGCTGCCTGACCTGCTGAGTTACTCCAGCATTTTGTGAATAAATACCTGAATACCCCATGACCCCTTCAGCCCACAAAGTCCCTGCCGAACATGATGCCAAATTAATTTAATCTCTTCTGCCTGTACTTGATCTTTAACCCCTCCATCCCCATGTGCCTCTTAAACGCTACGCTATTATTGTGTATGCTTCAACCAACTCCTCTAGCTGCATGTTCCAGGCACCCAGCACCCCATGTGGCAAATAAATCTTGCCCTGCACTTTTCTTTTAAACTGCTGCTCTCACCTTAAAGCTATGACCTGTAGTCATAGTTATAGAGAGATAGTGTGGAAACAGGCCCTTCGGCTCAACTTGCCCACACCGGACAACATGTCCCAGCTACACTAGTCCCACCTGCCTGCATTTGGTCCATATCCCTCCAAACCTGTCTAATCCATGTACCTGTCTAACTGTTTCTTAAACATTGGGATAGTCCCAGCCTCGACTACCTCCTTTGGCACCTTGTTCCATACACCCACCATCCTTTGTGTGAAAAAGATACCCCTCAGATTCTTGAATGGAGATTGCACACGTTCTCCCCGTGACCGCGTGGGTTTTCTCCAAGATCTTCGGTTTCCTCCCACATTCCAAAGATGTACAGGTTTGTAGGTTAATTGGCTTGGTATAAGTGTAAATTGTCCCTAGTGTGTGTACGATAGTGTTAATGTGCGGATATCACTGATCGGTGCGGACTCAGTATCTCTAAACTAAACTTGAAACTGAGGCAGCTAAAGAGTTATTGGAACCTGTGATTAAAAACCATGGGGCTAAAGGGGCCATCTTAAAGGAGGAAGAAACCAAAGATATAGGAAGGAAATCCCAAAATGTAAGGCCCGTCTCACCAATTTGACTTTAGAGATACAGAGTGGAAACGGGCCCTTCAGCCCACCGAGTCCGTGCCGACCAATGATCACCCCGTACACTAGCACTATGCTACACACTAGGGACAATTTACAGAAGCCAATAAACCTACAAACTTGTACGTTTTAAGAGTGTGGGAGGAAACTGGAGAAAACTCAGGCGGTCACGGGAAGAACGTACAAACTCCTTACAGAGAGCACCCTGGTCAGGTTAGAACCTGGGTCTCTGGCACTGTAAGGCAACGACTCTAGTGGTCCAGAACTACTGTCTACCTCATTGGAGACCCTCGGACTATCTTTGATCGGACTTTACTGGCTTTATCTTGCACTAAATGTTATTCACATTATTCCCTTGATCATGTCTCTGTACACATTGTAATCATGTATTGTCTTTCTGCTGACTGGATAGCAAGCACCAAAAAAGCTTTTCACTGTACCTCAGTACACGTGACAATAAACTAAACTCAACGAACTGTCGGAGGAGGTACAGTAAGTTGTTGAGGCAGGTACTGGCACAACTTTTAAGAAACAATTAGACAGGTACATGGATAGGACAAGTTTAGAAGGATTTGGGCCAAACGCAGGCAGGTGGGACGAGTGTAGATGGGACATGTTGGTCGGTGTGGGCAAGTTAGACTGAAGGACCTGTTCCACACTGTATCTCTCTATGACTTCTACAACCTGCAGGTGCTGGGGGGGGGGGGGGGGGGGGGGGCAGTCGGACCGGTGGGTTAAAACGTGGTCGGAGAGCTGGCGAACAAGCCTGTTTCTGTGCTGGACCTTTCTCTAAAGATAGACGCCAAATGTTGCAATAACTATCTTGAGTTAGATAGAGCTCTAGGGGATAGCAGAATCAAGGGATATGGGGAGAAGGCAGACACAGGCTACTGATTGTGGATGATCAGCCATGATCACAATGAATGGCGGTGCTGGTTCGAAGGGCCAAATGGCCCGCTCCTGCACCTTTTATCTATGTTTTCTATGTTAACCTGGACAACGACAAGCTGGCCACCGAGACTGTATTTATTTATGATGTTTGTTTATTCCAAATGCTGTTTTACTGTTAAACTTGCATTGCTATCTCTGGAAAGGAATAAAGAACTAAGAGAGGTGTCCCCTCCCCCTTCACTCTAAACCTCTCGCCAGTTGCACCTTTGCGATTGATAAACACTCTCATATTGTAGCACGGGGGTGGGCGAGTAGACATCGGCCGGAGGGGGATCCTCTCGGCTGGCGTTGTCGGCCCCGCAGCTCGCCGGACTGCCCACGATCACACTGACCGGCGAGTCCAGCCAGTCGTCGCCCGAGTCCGGTTCGCTCTCGCTGTAGTCGCTGTGTGATATCTCCTCCAGGAAGATGTCCGGGTACTCCGAGCCCTGCCAGTCGCCGTCCTGCACATTGTTCGGCTCGTTCGCCTCGTTCACACCCATCCCGTCCGTTAAAAACTTTCTAATCTGGTAGCCTCGGTAGGCGGCCTGGATCACGATGGCCGCCTCGGCTTGCTTGCGGATGTGTGCCCGGGTCTGGTAGCCCTTCCAGGCGGCCTGGATCATCAGCGCCGCTTTCACCTCCTCCTGGTAGCGCTTGCGGGTCTGCAGCGAGCGCTTCTGGCATTCCTGGTGCTGCTGCTTGAAGTGGCCGCATTTGGACCAAAGCTTGTTGGAGGCCACCTGGTTGCCGTAAGGCGACGCCCCACTCAGGCTGCTCCGGGACGCGGACACGATGGGCCTGGGGATGTCCACGCACACCTTGCCGTCGGTCAGGGTCATCCCCAGCGAGGAGGGCGGCGCTCGGTGGCGCAGCGACGTGTTGGAGTGCGTGGACATCAGCTTGAGGTCGGCCGGCGCTGCCTCCTCTCGTTGCCGGTCCGTGTCGCCGTCGGAGAGGTGGTGCACCAAAGGCTTGTAGTAAATGCCTCTCTGGCTCTCCCTGCGCCTCCTCTCCTTGGGGTTGGCGGAGCTCAGCTCGTCCCCCTGGACGCCGGGCTCAGGCCATGCAGCCGCGTCCACGCCGCCCGGCCCATCCTTGGCCGGACCCGGGGCAAAGGGCTTGCTTGGCGACCCGTAGGCCGAGGTGGGCTGCATGGACGTGGCCATCTCCAACTGCTTGGCCTTGTTGATGAAGTTGGAGAGCGTGGAGGGCTGCTCGTCCGGACAGCTGGTGTATTTAATCAGCTTCCTGCTGCTCTCGGAGCCGCTGGGCGACGAGTTGACCATGTACTCTGACTTGGTGACCCGGAGCAGGGAGTCCACGGGCCACTGGGAGTAGGAGCTGACGCTCTTGTTCAGCGGGTAGAAGCCCTGGTCCCGCACGTCGATGTTGGTGCCGTAGCTGTACCGGGGGCGCCTGGAGTTGGGCGGCCGGCCTCCTTGGTTGTTCTCCCGTCGGTCGGTCTCAGGCGGTTCGACCCCGTGCTTGGCCTCGGGCTGGAGCTCGGGCGAGCCCCTCTTGCCCCAGCTATCCGGCCCGTTCCCCGCTGCCGCCGTCACCGTGTCGCTCTTGCTCCCGCTCTCCTGGACCAACGGCTCCGACGTGTTTGCGGCCGCCGCGCCCTTGTCCCGGGAGCTTCTCCTCGCTTTCCTGGCGAGGTGGCCGGGGGAGAGAGGGACGTCGCCGACTCCGCTGTCCGGCGTCTGCTCGGGGGCCGGGGAGGGTTCGGGGAGTTGCGGCTTGGACGCGGCGAGGTCGGGCTCCGCGGTGTGCGGGACCTCGTGGTCGGGCTGCGGGCCGCCCGGGTCCCTCGCCGTCTCGCCGCCGACCGCCTGGTCCTTGGGCAGGCTCTTGTGGTGCTTGAGGTGCTTCCTCCTCGCCTCGGGGCTGATGATGTTGCTCATCACCGTGTACTCCATCTTCTGCGAGGTCCTGAGGTTGGGCTCGGCGGGCACGCAGTAGGGACCCGCGCGTTTCTCCGCCTCGCACCTGATCTCCCCTTTCTCCAAGCTGGCCCGGTAGCTGTACTTCGGGCGGCGCGACGAGGGGTTGACGGATGAGCTCTCTGAGATGTCCCTGTCCTCCGAGGTCTCCTTGTGCTTCTCCACGGGCCCGGTCTGCCTGCACTCGGGGTGGTCTCCGGGCAGGGCGATCTCCCAGCCGTCGTGTACCTTCTCCCCGCCGCCCTTACTATCCCTCTCCCCCCTGTGGCCCACGCACCTGCCCTTGGTGCCCGCCTCCGCTGCCCTGCTGTCCCGGGGAGCCTCGGACGCCACCTTGACCTTGTCCTCGTCTCGACCTCGATCCACTATCTCCTCCTCGGGAGCGCGCAGCGTGTGCGCGCCGTTGCCGTTGCCGTTGCCGTTGCCAAACTCTTCCTTGGCGCTCCTCCTCGATCTCCTCTTGTGTTCTCCCGGCGCCCGGGTCTCCGAGTGCGGGCTGGGGGTGAACACCTTAGCCTCCAGGGACGGCGGAGCCAGCTCGGACATGTACAGGTGGACATTGGGACTCTGCCGGCTCTCCGACCGCTTCCTGTTCGAGTCCCTGGCCTCGGGGCGCGGCGTTTTGTCGGCGCTCCGGTGCTTGCTGGCGTGGTTGGCCTTGGGCTCGGCGCTGGACACCAGGATTTGGGCCGTGTGGTAGCTGGGCTCCGTCAGGGACTCGGGCGACGGGTAACGTTTCCTCTCGCGGTGGTGATGTTTCTCCAGACCGTCTTCCTTCTCGATGCTCTCCCGGTAGCTGTACTTCGGGCGGCACAGCGAGGGGCTGATGTAGGGATCGGCCCAGCTCTCCCTCTCCTCCGAGGCCGGCCGGAGGTTTTCCGACCCTCCCTTCCTCGACTCCGGGTGCGCTCCGGGGTGAGACGCCTTCTCCGACCGATCGAGGACCTTCTCGCCGCCGGCCTTACTGTCCCTCTCGCCCCTGTGCTGGGCGTGAGCCGTGCCGTGCCTCTCCTCCCGCGACCTGCCCTTCGACCCCGAGTCGACTGTAGTCCCTCTGTTGTAAGCAACGCCAGATCTAATGGACTTCCCCGATTTTTCATCCTTGATGATCATATTGTCCTCTTCGCAGCTGAGTGGAGTTTGCGTAATGATCACCGAATTACCATGGTCCATCATTTGCCCTAAAACACACACGCAGCATCCCGTTAGCGAGCGTTATTTAAGTCGTCTACAGAATAGAACACAAAACAACGATAGACACACAAAAGCTGGAGTAACTCAGCGATACAGGCAGCATCTCTGGAGAGAAGGAACGGGTGACGTCTGAAGAAGGGTCTCGATCCGAAAAGTCACCCGTTCCTTCTCTCCAGAGATGCTGCCCGTCCCGCTGAGTGACTCCAGCTTTTTGTGCCCATCTTCGGTTTAAACCAGCATCTGCTGTTCCTTCTCACACAGAACCACAAGACGCTATCTTCTAACCCAATTAAAGATGAATTGATGCTACAAAGGCCAGAATTCCACCAGTGGGATAGTCCAGGACCAGAGGTCACCGCCTCAGAATAAAAGGACGGTCCTTTAGAGAGGAGATGAGGAGGAATTTATTTTATCAGAGGGCGGTGAATCTGTGGAATTCATTGCCACAGACGGCTGTGGAGGCCAATGGATATTTTTAAGGTGGAGATTGACAGATCATTGATTAGTACGGGTGTCAGGGGTTATGGGGAGAAGGCAGGAGAATTGAGTTGAGGGGGAAAGATACATGATCCATGATTGAATGATGGCGTAGACCCGATGGGCCGAATGACCTAATTCTGCTCCGATGACTTAAGAACGAATTTGAGGCCAATATTAAGGTAATTTATTGCCTAGAATACGGTTGTAAAATTGGAAAAAAAGTTATTGAAGACCAAAATGGTACCTCTCTAAAAGTGGGTTTTTAGATCGATAGGGTGGTGAAGAGAGATACAGCATGGAAACAGGCCCTTCTGCCCACCGCGTCCTCACCAACCAACAATTACCCGTGCACCAGTTCTATGTTATCCCAATTTCATATCCTACACACACGGGAGGCGATTTACAGAGACCCGTCAACCTACAAACCTGCACGTCTTTGGAATGTGGGAGGAAATCGGAGCATCTGGAGAATCCCTCGCAGTCACAGGGAGAACGTGTAAACTCCACACAGACAGCGGCCACATTCAGGACTGAACCCACGTCTTTGGCAATGGGCAGCAGCAGCTCTATCGCTCCGCCACTCAGCCACCTTTAGGCACATTGGCTTTAATGGGCCAGGGAATTGAGTGTAGAAGTTGTGATGTCATGTTACAGTTTATGTTACAGACTCCACTTGGAGTACTGTGTTCAGCTGTGGTCGCCCTGCTATGAGCTGGAAAGAATGCAGAGAAGATTTGCAAAGGATGTTGCCAGGAATTGAGGGTCTGAGCTATAAGGAGATTGTGGATGATCAGCCATGATCACAATGAATGAATGGCGGTGCTGGCTCGAAGGGCCAAAATGGCCTCCTCCTGCACCTATTTTCTATGTTTCTATGAGAGGTTAAGCAGGTTCGGGACCTTGGAATGCAAGAGGCTGAAGGGTGATCTGATAGTGTGTAACATAATGCCAAGAAGAGATTGGGTAAATGCGTAGTCTTTTTTTCTCGGGGTAGGGGAATCAAGAACTAGAGGGCCTAGATTAAGGTGAGAGGGGAAATATTTAATAAGAATTTGAGGGGAAACTTTTTCACACATAGGGTTGTGGGTAAATGGAATAAGCTGCCAGAGGATGTAGTTGAGGCAGGTACAATCACATTTTAAAGACACTCAGACAGGTACATGGATAGGAAAGATTTGGAGCAATGCGGGCCAAACGCTGGCAAATGGGGCCAGTCTGGATGGGACATTGGGTTGGCATGGACCAGTTGGGCTGAAGGGCCTGTTTCCGCTCTCTATGACTATCTACCCAAGCTCAGGTTCCTTCAATAACATCTCTGCCAGTAATGCACCCTCGGATATCCGTTAGTTAATATACAAACTCGTTTAAACCCTCTGTTTAGATTTCAGACTTAATGGCATTTGTCTGTTAATCCATAAATAAAACCCACAAACGTCTTTATAGATTCCAGGCAGGAAGTAACATCAGTAGGTAAGTTGGATGAAAAGTTCTTGAGGCCCTAGTTTCAATCTCAGCCTTTTACTGGTAGGTGTCAGATTATTCCAGAAATAGCCCTAAAATTTGATCCAAGTATAACTCATTCCTGTGTAGGAAGGAACTGCAAATGCATAGATTCACCAACCATTCAGCCATTTGGCTCATGGAGTCTGCACCGACATTCAATCATGGCTGATCTAATGTGTAGGAAAGAAACTGTAGATGCTGGTTTACACCAAAGACAGACTCAAAATGCTGGAGTAACTCAGCGGGACAGGCAGCATGTTTGGACAGAAGGAATGGGTGATGTTTCGGGTCGAGATCCTTCTTCAGACTGAAAGTCGTGGGAAAGATATAGAGGATGATGTAGAGAGATAAAGAACAATGAGATAAAGAACAATATGCAAAGAAAGCAACGATGATAAAGGAAACAGGCCATAATCTTACAGACTTTCACAAACATCACCCATTCCTTCTCTCCAGAGATGCTGCCTGCCCCGCTGAATTACCCCAGTGTTTTGTGCCTATCATTACTCATACCTAGTACCTGTTTAAACTCCCTTGAGCTCCCCAGATAGATTTTACATTATTACATTACAAATGTAACAATTTGTGAGCAACATTATTTTTGGAAAATATACCTTCATAGTCAATCCTTTTAAGTTCTTCTTTCTTGTCTATTTGGACGTCCTCTCCAATCACTCGCCTCTGGATGTGCTCTTCCCTCTCCCTGTCTTCTTTCCTTTCTGCCTTCCTGCTCTCTTTGTGCTTGCTTCTCCGTCGTTCCTTATCTCTGTCCTTCTCTTTATCTCTTTTCCGTTCCTTTTCTTCAATCCTCTTCCCATCTATTTTCTCTGCACATATTTCCACAAATTGCTCCTCTTCCATCTTGCTTTGCAAAGCGTTCTTCTCCATAGCAAAGAGAAATTCAGAGCATTCTTAGATTGCGATACAGCATCTAAATCAGTCACTATTAACGAGTCAGCTTATATCCCTGTTTATATCAGGGCGGAGATCCTGATCTCCTCTTAGCTTTTCAGAACACTCTCAATAGACAACGAAGAGCTGGGGATAGGATGCCCAACTCCCTGGTTCTGGTATGGAACTGCAGATGCCGGGCTACACCGAAAATAGACACAAAGTGCTGCAGTAACTCAATGGGTCAGGCAGCATCTCTGGAGAAAAAGGATGGATGGCACTTCGGATCGGGACCCTTCTTCCTATCCCTAACCCTAACACAGATCCAGTCTGAAGAAGGGTCCCAACCCAAAACATCACCCATCCTTTTTCTCCAGAGATGCTGCCTGACCTGCTGAGTTACTCCAGCATTCTGTGCCTATCTCCTTTTCTAGTTCTTTGCTGGGGTTGTCCAGATATAACATCCATTGAAAGCAGCGAGCAAAAAAGTCTGAAGAAGGGTCTCCACCCAAATCATCACCTGCCTATGTTCTCCAGAGATGCTGCATGACCTGCTGAGTTGCTCCAGCACTTTGCTAAAGTTTTGCTAAACTTTTAGCAGAAATGATTTAACAGTTTGAACACTAAAGTTGCACCCAGGCTATTTTTCAACAGCAAGAGCTGATATTAAGGTCAAGATGGAGGCATTAGAGCTGATGACTAAAGGTTTGGTGAGTCAAGTGGAACTGAAAGACGGAGAGTGGAAAGATTTAGGGAGGGGTTTTCAGAGTTCAGGGCTTTGGCTAACGAGGGCAGAAACGATTGGGGTTTGGAGGGCTGGAGGATATCCCAGTGATAGGGGTGGTTGAGGCTATGGAAGGATTTGAACATCACAGATATAAGTTTGGAAACTTATTAGTCATACAGTCATAGAGTGATACAGTGTGGAATCAGGCCCATCAGCCCAACCTGTCCACACCGGCCAACATGCCCCAGCTGCACTAATCCCACCTGCCTATGCTTGGTCCATTTCCCTCCAAGCCTGTCCTATCCATATACCTGCCTAACTGTTTCTTAAACGTTGGGATAGTCCCAGCCTCAACTACCTTATCTGACAGCTTGTTCCATACACCCACCACCCTTTGTGTGAAAAGGTTACCCCTCAGTTTCCTATTAAATCTTTTCCCCTTCACCTTGAACCTATGTCCTCTGGTCCTTGATTCCCCTACTCTGGGCAAGAGACTCTGTGCATCTACCTGATCTATTCCTCTCATGATTTTATACACCTCTATAAGATCACCCCTCATCCTCCTGCGCTCCAAGGAATAGAGACCCAGCCTACTCAACCTCTCCCTATAGCTCACAACCTCTAGTCCTGGCAACATCCTCATAAATCTTCTCTGAACCCTTTCAAGCTTGACAATATCTTTCCTATAACATGGTGCCCAGAACTAAACACAATACTTCTAAATGCGGTCTCACCAACGTCTTATACAACTGCAACATGACCTCTCAACTATTATCCGACTCATCCTATTTTTGTCCCACCCCCTCCCCTGACATCAGTCTGAAGAAGGGTCTCGACCCGAAACATCACCATTCCTTCTCTCTAGAGATGCCTGACCTGCCTGACCCGCTGAGTTACTCCAGCATTTTGTGTCTACCTTCGATTTAAACCAGCATCTGCAGTTTTCTTTCCCACTCCCAACTATTAAACTGCTTCAAAGAAAATAAAACAAAATAAATAAGTGCGTATTCAGAAAGGATAAGCTAAAAAAAACAAAGTTCACAAAGGTGAAAGCATGAGAGAGGATATAAGAGAGACGAGAGAATATAATGAGGTTCAGCCCAGCAGTCAAAGGTATTTAGAAGCAGATGTTACAGGACTCTGATAAGAAGAGGAATGACAGAGAGAGAGATAGGGAGGGAGTGATAGGGAGAGAGATAGAAACTCTTTTGCATTGCTTGGGGAATGTTGGACTGTGGGCAGAGCCTAACAATTACAGCAGACATAAAAGCAAGAAACTGTAGATGCTGAATATTTTAAAGGGAAACTCTGGAAATACTCTTTGTGATAGTTTTTAGTTTTAGAGATACAGCCTGGAAACAGGCCCTTCGGCCCCCTGAAATCGAACACCCCGTACACTAGCACCATCCAACCAACACACTGGGGGCAATTTACAGAATCCAATTAACCTAAAAACATGTACATCTTTGGAAAGTGGGGGGAAACCGGAGCACCTGGAGAAAACCCATGTGGTCCCAGGGCGAACATACAAACTCCGTACGGACAGCACCCGTAGTCAGGATTGAACCCGGGTATCTGTGCTGCGCCACTGTGCTGCCCCTGGTGTTCTACACAAGATTCCAGTGTCTGCAGTTCCCTGTGGCCACACTTGACTGCTGCAAGCTGGAAATACTCAGCAGGTTAGGCAGCATCCGTTGAAGGAAACACAATGCGCAGATATTAAAATAAGAACTGGAAGTTCAAAAGTTCTGATGAAAAGCCATCTATCTGAAAGTAGACACAAAATGCTGGAGTAACTCAGCCGGACAGACAGCATCTCTGGAGAGAAGGAATGGGCGACGTTTCGGGTCGAGACTCTTCTTCAGAGTACGTTGGGTAGATTTCTGTACATAGGTGCTGCTCAATATGTGGAGTGCCCTAACCCTTTGAGCTCTTACCCACACCCAGCCTGACAGAACCCAGCTACAGGTGTCAGGTTGGGGTTGGGTCAGGTTTTGGCCTTGGTGTGCAGGTCAGAATTTATACAGGTCACTAATATTCCTTTCATGGTTTGCATCATCCTCTGTTTCAGATCAATATTTGGTGATGTTTGCTCAGCCTGGGAAAGAACATGTTTGAGATTGTGAGAGTTGGCATTAGCTTGGGTGGGCAAAATGTAATGGGGAAATTTTATGATATTAAAATGGCTAAATCGCTGGAATAAATTGGGATCAGATGGGAGTTGGGTAGGTTGGGATGTTAGGCGTGAATTGGGCGTTAATTTTATACCAGAGATAAAAAGGGTGTCAGAAGGCCTGGGATCTCTCTCTGGGAGGCAACTGGTCCTGACCCAAAACATCATCTATCCATGATCTCCACAGATGCTGCCTGACCCGCTGAGTTACTCCAGCACTTTGTGTCATTGTTTATAAACTGATATCCGCAGTTCATTGTGTTCACAGTAATAGAACCAGGCAGACTGACAAAGATGAGAATAGGTGTTTGTAGGATGCTAACTGAAACCTCGTCTTAAGAACCGAACAGTACTTCACTGAACACTAACAAGACTGGAGGAGGCCATTCAGCTTGTTGAGTCCGTGATAGATTATTTTGTAAGGGCAAACCACCAGTCACCTGTCCTATTCAGTGTTGATTTTTATTTGTTAATCTTCCAGTGAAGCCCCTCGGATGTTTTCAATGTGAAAGGCTCTATGTAAATGCAACCAGTTGTTGTTGCAGCTGCGGCAAAGATCATCATGTGTGGTCATGTATTGTCAAAGATGTAAAGACATGTATTGTCTTTCCGCTGACTGGTTCATACGCAACAGAAACTTTTCACTGTACCTTGGTACACGTGACAATAAACTAAACTCAAACTCATCAGGTAAAGGTGGGGTGAGGATTCACAATTGCACCTACAGGACAAAACGTTGTAGCTGTTTGGTGTGTCTGGTGGAATTCGGGTTATCCAGAACAGGTTGACACATTAGGGCGGCACAGTAATGCAGCAGTAGAGTTGCTGCCTCACAGCGCCAGAGACCCGGGTTCAATCCTGACCTTGGGTACTTGTCTGTGTGGAGTTTGTACGTTCTCTCCGTGACCATGTGGGTTTTTTCTGGGTGCTCCAGTTTCCTCCCACACTCCAAAGACGTACAAGGTTTGTCGGCTAATTGGCTTTGGTAGAAAAATAGTAAATTTTCCCGAGTGTGTGGGATAGTGCGAGTGTACAGGGTGATCACTAGTTGGCAAGGACGGACTCGGTGGGCCAAAGGGCCTGTTTCCTCACTGTATCTCTCAAGTCTAAAGCTGCTCACACGAGTTTGCACCTACCTTCTATTGCTGAATCTACGACCTCAGGTGTAATGATTCAGGGTTTGTTCACCAACAGCACAAACCTTTCCAAATCTCCTGGTTCAGTGAACGTGGAGACTATGAATGCAAGCAGGACTGAGTTGCCCCAACATGGAGCTGCATAGAGCCTGTCGTGGATGAATGCCACTTGGTTCAAGGCATTTCACTTTCAGCTTCTCTCTGAAGAAATGAGCCTGAGTTCAGGGAGTCTTTCTGTGGAGTTGATGCCTGTTTGGAAAAATGGTAGCAGAACAAGATGTAGGGACCGGTGTCCTCGTCTCGTGATATGACCTGCAGTTTGCTGGCTGCAGACCGCATGTGTCAGGGTGAGGTCACAAGGTGACAAGTTGTTACATCCGATGAGGTCACAAAGGTCAGGAAGTGTGTCATGTTGGCCATGAGGTCATCACTTTGTCGGAGGTTGGCACGACCACTTGATCTCAACAAGTCCATATTATTGGAAAAAGCAGAGTGCTGGCGGGTCAGGCAACGTCTGCGGAGGGAACGGACAGGCGATGTTTTGGGTCGGGGCTTTGCTTCAAGCGGTGGTGGGAGTGGGGTTTGTGAGAAGTGGGGAGGGGAGGGGTTGGGGCAGGGGGCAAAGGCGGGGTTGAAGAGATCGGGGTAGTCATTCCTGCCCTTGCCAATGGAGGGGCGTCGATCAGGCCTCGGCTTTGATCCAAGGATCTGTTGGGGAGCTGGTCGCCATCCAGCCTAGATCCCTCCAGCCCTGTCCAAACAAGGGAACGAACCCCCCAGCCCTGTCCAGCCGAGGAGATTCCCCCAGTCCCTATCCAGCACAGATCTCCCGGTGTATACTATTACATTGTTGGTACACCGTGTGCTTTGGGGTGGGATCGGGCTGGCTGATTATCATCCACATGGGTGGAAGTCTGACACACCCTCATACTTTCACAACACCACAGTCCATTAGTCCTTGAATAACGGAGATCACGGTGCAAAAGCCATGAACTGGAACAAAGTTAAACTTTCTTCTCTGTGACACAGTCACTGATCCTAACTGAGGCCCTCCACAATGTTCCCCGTGTCTGGGGGAGTCCAGAACCAGGGGGGCAGCATTTAAGAATAAAGGGGAGGCCATTTAGGACTGAGATGAGGGAAAACTTTTTTCACCCAGAGTTGTGAATTTGTGGAATTCACTGCCACAGAGGGCAGAAGAGGCCACTTCACTGGATGAATTTAAAAGAGAGTTAGATAGAGCTCTAGGGGCTAGTGGAATCAAGCGATATGGGGAGAAGGCAGGCATAGGTTACTGATTGTGGATGATCAGCCAGGACCACAATGAATGGCGGTGCTGGCTCGAAGGGCCAAATGGCCTCCTCCTGCACCTGTTTTTTATGTTTCTATGTTATACTATCAATTGTAAATCATCAGACCAATGTGACTGCCAGTCCTGCCCAGATGCATCCTTCCCTGAATCCAGACCAGATTATTTCTTATTGTTCCCTCAGGGTCCTATTTTTGCCATTTTATCAAGTACCTGTTCTGTTGAAAAATATTTTAAAATTCCTTTTGAGATCTGGCTCTTTACTGTGGCATCAGACATCAGCGGTTGAAAGATTATTTTCCAGTTAGTAAAGCTGTGGTGTCCTAAAGGTAGAAACGAGGAATTAGAAACATAGAAAATGTAGTAGTAGGCCATTCGGCTCTTCGAGCCAGCACCGCCATTCAATATGATAATGGCTGATCATCCAAAATCAGTATCCTGTTCCGGCCTTTTCCCCATTTCCCTTGAATTTCCCCATTCCTACACTCCCTACACATTAGGGGCAATTTACAGAGGCCAATTAACCTACAAACCTGCACGTCTTCAGGATATAGGTGCAAACCGAGGGAGAACGTGTAAATTCCACAGAGACAGCACATGCTGTCAGGATCGATCCCAGGTGTCTCGTGCTGTGAGATAGCAGCTCTATCTGCTGTGCCTCTGTGCCGCCCATTGTTTCTAATTCATTCGGCCTTTGAGACCTAATCTTAGAACAGCAAAAACTAACCTCCCAGTGGATTAAAGTGGTGCCACTCTCTGGGAAGCTGAGAGAATGTTACAGTGTGGTATGGTACCTTATCTCATGCCAGAAGCTATCCAGCCTGTCTGGTTTATTTCATATACTATTCACTACACCAATGGCTTCTCAAAACGATTCCTGATTCTGAATCGTGTAATCAGTCAATCCTGGAGATTAACAATTAACAAATCCTGGTCATTAATCATTTCTTTCCTATACTTTTTTTATATTCTGGGAAAACAGGGTAGTCTATTGATATCTCCTGTGTGTCATCACCTCCAGCGGTCAGTTAAAACTGAACGCATTGCCCATCCTGAGTCTGAAGAAGGGTCCCGACTCGAAATGTCATCTATTCCTTTTTCTCCAGAAATCCTGCCTGACCCGCTGAGTTATGTCAGCACTTTGTGTCTATCTTCTTTTAACCCATTTAGGTATTTCTGGATATCCTAGTGCATCATTGTGGCTCTGTGGCCGCTGCCTCACAGCGCCAGAGAACTGGGCTCGATCCTGACCTCGGGCGCTGTGTCTAAGTGGAGTTTGCACGTTCTCCCTGTCACCAGGTGGGTTTCTTCCCACATCCCAAAGACATGTGGGGTTTGCAGGTGAAATGGCCCCCGTAAAATTACCCCTAGTGTGTAGGGAGTAGATGAGAAAGTGGGATAACATAGAACTTGTGTGAACGGTTGATCGATGGTCGCCGTGGACTTGGCGATCGCCTATTTCCATGCTGTATCTCCAAACTAAAGTAAACTAAAAGGATATTTATTTCACAAAATGCTGGAGTAACTCAACAGGTCAGGCAGGGTCTCGAAGGGTCTCGACCCGAAACGTCACCCATTCCTTCTCTCCTGAGATGCTGCCTGACCTGCCGAGATGCTCCAGCATTTTGTGAAATAAATACCTTTGATTTGTACCAGCACCTGCAGTTATTTTCTTAAACTAAAAGGATAGTATGTAAGGACAACAGTTAATTAGGAAAGTTAACAATATTACTGGTTTTCACACGGGGGATCAGATACAAAAGTAGAAGGGTTGGGTTTCAGTTCTACATCTGGAGACTACATCTGGAGTATCGTATATAATATTGGTCTCCTTATTTAAGGGCAGACAATAAGGGATTGGGAGTAGTTTACAGAATGTTCACCAGACTTAAATGGAATGGAGTGTTTGTCTTATGAGGAAAAGCTGCACATATCTGCTGGAGTTTAGTAGGTATCTGGCACTGCAAGGCAGCAGCTCCACAGATAGAAGATGCTAGTATGGTCTTGACAGGATGATTGTGAAGTTGTTTCCTTTTGTGCAGGTATTGCTTAAAAATAGGGAGTCACTGATTAAAGACAGAGATGAGGACATTTCTCTCAGAGGGGTGTGAGTGTCTGAAGCTCTCTTCCTCAGAGGTGGAAGCAAAGTCTTTGAATATTTTGTAGACAGAGGTTAATAGATTCTTGATAAGGAAGTGGGTGAAAGGTTGCCAGGGACAGACAGGAATGCAAGGGGGGTTGAGTACAATCGGGTCAGCCATGAAATTGAAATAACAGAAGACTCCAGAGCCATTCCTGCTCTTAATATGTACGTATATCCTGGATCAGGCTAATGTCAACTCTTTCTGTGAGGCACAACCTCAGGTGGTTGAGCCTCATGCATAAGAACAAAAGGTACAGAAGCAGGAATAGGCCATTGGCCCATTGTGTCTGCTCTGCATTCTGTGTGATCTCATCTGATCTCTTCCTCAGACACAGCGTAATGTGGCACGGTGGCATAGCGTGTAGTCAATGCCACACAGCCCCAGAGACCCGAGTTCAATCCTGACCTCGGGTGCTGTCTATGTGGAGTTTACACGTTCTCCCTGTGATCACGTGAGTTATAGAAACATAGAAAATATGTGCAGGAGTAGGCCATTCGGCCCTTCGAGCCTGCACCGCCATTCAATATGATCATGGCTGATCATCCAGCTCAGTAACCTGTACCTGCCTTCTCTCCATACCCCCTGATCCCTTTAGCCACAAGGGCCTCATCTAACTCCCTCTTAAATATAGCCAATGAACTGGCCTCAACTACCTTCTGTGGCAGAGAATTCCACAGACTCACCACTCTCTGTGTGAAGAAATGTTTTCTCATCTCGGTCCTAAAAGACTTCCCCCTTATCCTTAAGCTGTGACCCCTGGTTCTGGACTTCCCCAACATCGGGAACAATCTTCCCGCATCTAGCCTCTCCAACCCCTTAAGAATTTTATATGTTTCAATAAGATCCTCCCTCAGTCTTCTAAATTCCAGCGAGTATAAGCCTAGTCTATCCAGTCTTTCTTCATATGAAAGTCCTGCCATCCCAGGGATCAATCTGGTGAACCTTCTCTGTACTCCCTCCAAGGCTAGAATGTCTTTCCTCAGATTAGGAGACCAAAACTGTACACAATACTCCAGGTGCAGTCTCACCAAGGCCCTGTACAACTGCAGCAGAACCTCCCTGCTCCTATACTCAAATCCTCTTGCTATGAATGCTAATATACCATTCGCTTTCTTCACTGCCTGCTGCACCTGCACGCTTGCTTTCAATGACTGGTGCACCATGACACCCAGGTCACGTTGCATCTCCCCTTTTCCTAATTGGCCACCATTCAGGTAATACTCTGCTTTCCTGTTCTTGCCGCCAAAGTGGATAACCTCACATTTATCCACATTATATTGCATCTGCCATGCATTTGCCCACTCTCCTAATCTATCCAAGTCACTCTGCAGCCTCCTAGCATCCTCCTCGCAGCTAACACTGCCACCCAGCTTCGTGTCATCTGCAAACTTAGAGATATTGCATTCAATTCCCTCGTCCAAATCATTAATATATATTGTAAATAACTGGGGTCCCAGCACTGAGCCTTGCGGTACCCCACTAGTCACTGCCTGCCATTCTGAAAAGGACCCGTTTATTCCTACTCTTTGCTTCCTGTCTGCCAACCAATTCTCTATCCACCTCAACACTGAACCCTCAATATCATGTGCTTTAAGTTTGTACCCCAATCTCCTATGTGGGACCTTGTCGAAGGCCTTCTGAAAGTCCAGATATAACACATCGACTGGTTCTCCCTTATCCACTCTACTAGTTACATCCTCGAAAAATTCTATAAGATTCGTCAGGCATGATTTGCCTTTCATAAATCCATGCTGACTTTGTCCGGTGATTTCACCACTTACCAAATGTGATGCTATCACATCTTTAATAACTGACGCTAGCATTTTCCCCACTACCGATGTTAGGCTAACTGGTCTCTGGGTGCTGCGGTTTCCTCCCAAATCGCAAAGATGTGCGGGTTTGCAGGTTAATTAGCCTCTCCAAATTGCCCCCAGTTTATTAGGGGTGATGAGAAAGTGGGACAAAACTAGTTATAAAACAAGAACGGATGATCAATTCGGCTTATTGAGTCCACGCCAACCATCGACCATCCGTTCACTCTAGTTCAATGTTATCATACTTTCTCACCCTTTCCTTACACGTTGGGGCCATTGTACAGAGGGCCAACTAACCTACGATACAATAGAACTTTATTTATCCCAGGAGGCAAATTGATCTGCCAACAGTGTAAAAACACAAAATACACAAAACACATGAAATTAAAGTGACGTGAAAAGGCTTGGGGGATGTATAAAGATCGGCGGTGGGGGAGGGGAGTCAGTCGCAGTCTACCCCAAGACAGACGGGGGAGGGGTTGTACAGTTTGATAGCCACAGGGACGAACAATCTCCTGTGGCGTTCTGTCCTGCATCTTGGTGGAACCAGTCTGTTGCTGAAGGTGCTCCTCAGGTTGACCAGTGTGTCATGGAGGGGGTGAGCTGTATTGTCCAGGATACCCCGCAGTTTGAGGAGCATCCTCCCCTCCAAGACCACCTCCCATGAATCCAACTCCGCCCCCAAGATGGAGCCAGTATTCCTAATGGGTTTGTTGATCCTATTGGCGTCCACGGCCTTCATTAAACCAAAGCCAAACCTGCAAGTCTTTTGGATGTGGGAGGAAACCGGAGCATTCGGGGGAAACCCACGCAGTGATAACGTATAAACTCCGTACAGACAGCACCCGTAGTCAGAATCAAACACAGGTATCTGGCGCTGTGAGGCAGCAACTCTACCGCTGCGCCACCGTGCCGCTTCCTATTGCATCCCATTTCTACAGGGAAGTGGGGTCTCAGTGAGAGGATGAAGAGTGCAGGAACTGGGACCTGGCAAGGGGAAGGGAGTGCAGCAAACATTAATTAATGAGCCCAATACCAACCCAATTGGCATTTATGAATTAAATACAATAAAAAAGAACTGCAGATGCTGGTTTATACCATAAATCGACCCAAAATGCGGGATTAACTCAGCGGGTCAGGCAGCATCTCTGGTGAAAATGGATAGGTGACGTTTCGGGTCGGAACATTCTTCTTTTCTTCATTTGAAGAACTGTCCTGTAGGTAGAAGACAGACAGGAAAAAGTTGGAGTAACTTAGCGGGTCAGACAACATCTCTGGAGAAAAGGAATAGGTGACGATTTGGGTCGAGACCCTTCTTCAGAGTCCGAGGAAGGGTCTCGACCTGAAACGTCACCTATTCCTTTTCTGCAGAGATGCTGCCTGTCCCGCTGAGTTACTCTAACTTTTTGTGTCTGTCTTCGGTTTGAACCAGCATCTGCAATTCCTTCATACACACAAGGTTTGTAGGTTAATTGTTTTCGGTAAAATTGTAAAATAGTCCCCAATGTGCAGGGTAGTGTTAATGTACGGGGAGGGTCGCTGGTAGGCACGGACTCGTTGGGCCGAAGGGCCAGTTTCCACGCTGTATTGCTAAAGTGAAGTAACCATGGTAGAGTTATTCAACGTGGGAATATCTAGAGGCAGGGTTACAGGAAAGTAAGGGAAGGAATGGAAATGGGATTGGTTGTGTTGCACTGAGAGCTAGGCTTGATGGATCAAACTGCTGTATTCTTGGTTGGAGACAGAAATGAAGCCATTCTGGGCTGCATGACCCACTTGTCCCTGAGGAAGGTCTACCTCCAAGGTCTAAATGAATGGGTTCTGGTGGAAAGTCAGACATCTGGATATTATTTCCCTCATAGTGACTGCCTGACCTGCCCAACCTTTCCAATATCCTTTAAGTTTCAGTCCTCCTTTACCTGCATTTGGAACTGGGACCCCTGGTTCTGGACTCCCCCAACATTGGGAACATTTTGTCCTGCATCTAGCCTGTCCAATCCCTTAAGAGTTTCTATAAGATCCCCTCTCATTCTTCTAAATTCCAGTGATTTCCATGAGATGTGGCTTGAGAGATCTGAATCGACACGGGAGGGTGGAAGGAACAGAGGACGGGGAGAGAAGGGCAGATGTTGAAGGGAGGTAGAGAAGAGGTGGAGGATGGAGTCATTCAAGCACACCAACACACCCATCCATAGACTCCACGTAAAGTTGACAAATTGGGTGGTGTGGTTTATGAGTGGATTGAAAATGGTCTAGGTTAGGTTGTTGGCCCATTCACATTAAGGAAGGCTCAGGGAGAGAGACGGCAGTGGTTGCCAAGACATTGGGTATTATTAAAGTGGAGATTGATAAACTCTTGATTAGAGAAGGGTCACGGGGAGAAGACAGGATAATGGGGTGGAGAGGGAAAATTAGATCAGCCAGTCTGAAGAAGGTTCTCGACCCGAAACGTCGCCCATTCATTTTCTCCAGAGATGCTGCCTGTCCTGCTGAGTTACTGCAGCTTTTCGTGCCTATCTTTGGTTTAAACCAGCATCTACAGTTCCTTCCTACACATGAGAATAACCATGATTGAATTGATGAACCGATTGGCTGAATGGGTGGTGAATCTGTGGAATCCATTGCCACAGACATGTTATTGGGTATTTTTGAGGCGGAGATTGGTTAGAGCCTTGGGATATGGGGAGAATCCAGGAGAATGGGGTTCGGAGGGAAAGACTGAATGGCAGAGTCGACTTTTGACGGGCCAAATGGCCTAGTTCTACTCCTTTGTATTCTGGTCTTATGAGAGGTAAGGGTAGAGAACAACATGCTGTGTGAACTCAGAGGGCCAGTCAGCATCTGTGGAGGGAATGGATATAAGATGGTTAGGGCCGGGACCTTTCTTCAGTCTGAATCCCTCCGACACTTTTTTTGCGCAAGATTCCATCACTTGCAGTTTCTTGTGGCTTGCATGGGTTCACAGGTTTATAAGACATAGGATCAGAAAAGCCATTCGGCCTAACCAGTTCATTCAAACACGGCTGATTTCTCTCAACCTCTCAACCCCATTCTCCCCGGAACCCCTGACCTGTAGGTGTCATTCAACACGTTTCAACAATAAGCAGCGCGTTATCTGTAGGCTGTTTTTGCTTTTATTATTATTGGGCCAGTGGCGAGTTCCCTGGTTATCTGCGGCCGCCTCTCTCAGCTCTGCTCCGGCGCCGTCGCCTTCACGTGTATGGTCACTTTGCGGGGGTTGTAGCAAGGGTTACGCTTGACATAGATGGCCGGCCTGTCGCCTTTCAGCTGCGCCCTCCAGCCGGCCTCCTGTGGCGGCCGGTGGCCGCCCTCCGCCCCTCTGTGCGCCCTGGAGTGCTGCTTGCCGCTGCCGCGACCCCCCCTCTCCCTGCACCCCGGCGGGTTCCTGCCGATGCCGCCCAGGAACTTCCTGATCTGGTAGCCGCGGAACCACGACTGGATCCTGACCGCCGCCCGGGCCACGCGGGTGAGCTGGCGCCGGGACAGGTGCCCCCTCCACGCCGCCTGGATGGCGGTGGCCGCTCGCTCCCTCTCCTGGTGCTGGCGGCGGGTCCGCACGCTGCGCCGGGACCTCTGCTCGCAGCGACCAGATGCGGCCGCGCTCCGCACCGGGACGCCGGGCGTGCAGAGCGGGGCGAAGACCGGCGCGTCCCGCCCTCTCGCCGCCTGCTCCTCCTCCGGTGGTGCTGGCGGCGGCGGCCGTGGGCAGGTCTGCCCGGTGTGGACCCGTGCTGCTGGCTGCCTCTGCGCACGGGGGAGAGGCGGGGAGCAGGAGGAGGCGGCGGCGCTGCACTTGGCCGCCTTCTTGGCCGCGGCTTTGAGGCAGACCAAGGGGAAGATGCCCTCGCATTCAAACGCTCTCCGCGTCTGGTAGCTCCTGAAGGTGGCCTGGATCTTGGTGGCGGCCGACGCTTGCTCCCGCAGCGCCCGGCGAGTCCGGTAGCCCTTCCAGGCCGCCTGGATGATCGCGGCCGCCGCGCACTCCTCCCGCAGCCGCTTGAGGGAGCGGCGCAGCGGTTGCTCGGGTGGACAAGACGCCGCGTCCTTCGGCACCTCTAGGTCGGACAGGTCGAAGTCCAGCTCCGCCGTCCCACCGCCGCCGCCGCCGGGGAGGGAGCCCACCGTCACTTCCCGGTAGCGGATGAGCTTACGGGGGCCCGAGGTGTAAGGGCTTGACTGCAGCAGGTACTGCGAGCCGCCGCGGCCCGGCGCGCAGTCGTGGCCGAGCGACGAGCGGCGCTCCGCTCTCAGCTCCTCCGCGCTGCGCTTCTTCAGCCAGCGGGCCGAGGCGAGGGGGAATGGGGGCGAGGAGCAGCAGCACGACACGCCGTCCCCGGTGTCGCCGCCCCCGCTCAGGATGTAACCGGGAAACAGTTCGTCCGACTTGGGGTCCTCGTCAATGATGGAGAGCGGTTCGCGGAGGGCGCTCTGCTCGCCCGAGCCCGGGCACCAGCCGCGGGAAAAGCGCGCTCCGCCCTCCGCCGGCCGCCCGCCGCTGCCTTTGGCCGGGTGCGGGGCGGAAGGGTCGCGCTGGCCGCCGCTGCCGTGGACATTGCCGGCGTGGTCGCCGTTGTCGATGATTATATTGCCCGGGCTGGCGCGGCCATCGTAGGAGAGAGGGTTGCAGCTATTGACGCCGTTAACGGAGCGAGGGGCGCCAATGCCGCCGCCGCAGAGGTAGATGCCGTTACTGGAGCGGTTGCTGCCACTGTGGCCGCCGTTACCGGAATGAACGCTGTCGTCGTTACTGCTGTAACCAGAGCGGACGCTGCCGTTTCCGGAGCAGACGTTGTTGTTGGGGCCGCCGGTACCGGAGCGAGTGCCGTCGTTGTGGTCACCGGTAACGGAGCCAACGTAGCTGTTGGGGCCGCCGGTACCGGAGCGAGTGCCGTCGTTGTGGACACCGGTAACGGAGCCAGCGCAGCTGTTGGGGCCGGCGGTAACCGAGCGAGTGCCGTCGTTGTCAAAGTAGTTAACGGAATGGACGCAATCGATGTCGATGCAATTAACGGAACGGGCGCTCTTATTGCTGCCGGCACCGGAGTGAACGCTGCCGGTGTGGCCGCCCGTACCGGAGCGGGTGCCGTCGTGATTGATGCAATTCACGGAACGGACGCTGTCGTTGCTGCCGGTACCGGAGCGGACGCTGCCGCGACCGGAGTGCGCGCTTCGGTGACCGGAGTGGGCGATGCCGTGGCCGGAGTGGGCGATGCCGTGGCCGGAGTGGGCGATGCCGTGACCTGAGGGGGTGTACCCCTGACCGGAGTTGGTGCTGTAGCTGATGCAGTCGCCGGAGCGGACTATGCTGTTGCCGTTACCGGAGCGGGCGCCGCCGCCGCTGATGAGGCCGGTACCGGAGTGGGCACTCCCCGTGTCGATGCCGTGCACGGAGTGGGCGCTGCTAGCGGGGCCGTGCACAGAGTGGGCACCGCTGTCGATGCCGTGCGCGAAATGGGCACTACTCCTGTCGATGCCGTGCAAGGAGTGTACGCTGCCGTCGATGCAGTGCGCGGAGTGGACGCTGCCGTTGATGCCGTGCGCGGAGTGGGCATTGCTAGCGGGGCCGTGCGTGGAGAGGGCGCTGCTCCTGTCAATGCCGTGCGTGGAGTGGGCGCTGCTGGCGGGGCCGTGCGCGGAGTGGACGCTGCCGTCGATGCAGTGCGCGGAGTGGGCATTGCTGACGGGGCCGTGCGCGGAGTGGGCGCTGCTCCTGTCAATGCCGTGCGTGGAGTGGACGCTGCCGTCGATGCAGTGCGCGGAATGGGCACTGCTGACGGGGCCGTGCGTGGAGTGGGCGCTGCTCCTGTCAATGCCGTGCGTGGAGTGGGCGCTGCTGGCGGGGACGTGCGCGGAGTGGACGCTGCCGTCGATGCAGTGCGCGGATTGGGCACTGCTGACGGGACCGTGCGTGGAGTGGACGCTGCCGTCGATGCAGTGCGCGGAGTGGGCACTGCTGACGGGGCCGTGCGCGGAGTGGGCACTGCTGACGGGGCCGTGCGCAGAGTGGGCGCTACTCCTGTCAATGCCGTGCGTGGAGTGGACGCTGCCGTCGATGCAGTGCGCGGAGAGGGCATTGCTGGCAGGGCCGTGCGCGGAGTGGGCGCTGCCGTCGATGCAGTGCGCGGAGTGGGCGCTGCTCCTGTCAATGCCGTGCGTGGAGTGGGCGCTGCTCCTGTCGATGCCGTGCGCGGAGAGGGCATTGCTGTCGATGCAATGCGCGGGGAGGGCATTGCTGGCGATGTGCACGGAGTGGGCGCTGCTCCTGTCGATGCCGTGCACGGAGTGGACGCTGCCGTCGATGCAGTGCGCGGGGAGGGCATTGCTGGCGATGTGCACGGAGTGGGCGCTGCTCCTGTCGATGCCGTGCGCGGAGAGGGCATTGCTGTCGATGCAGTGCGCGGAGAGGGCATTGCTGTCGATGCAGTGCGCGGGGAGGGCATTGCTGGCGATGTGCACGGAGTGGGCGCTGCTCCTGTCGATGCCGTGCGTGGAGTGGGCACCATCCGTGTCGATGCAGTCCAGTGAGTGGGCACTGCCCGTGGGGGCTAACAGCGACGTTTGCAACTCGCTCAGGGGTTTCCCGGAGGCGGCTCCGTGCGAGCTGAGATGGCCGTGCTCGTAGGACAGGTTGAAATCCACCATCTCCGACTCCTCGTCCGGCGGTTCGGGTTCGTGGTCCAGGGGCGGGTGGAGCCTCTTGCGCGCCAGGTAACCTCTGTAGAAGGACTGGATGTAGACCGCGGCTCCCACCAAGGTGGCCATGTCCTTCCGCGTCTTGTACCCTCTCCAGTTCGCCTGGATCTTGGTGGCCGCCTGGTGGCACACCTCCCCAAGCAGGCGGTTGTGCACCGTCTGGTCGCAGATGAACCTGGTGATGCGGGCTGGGGCAGGCTGGGCACAGGGATCTCTCAGGCGGCGGGCGGCGTGGAGCGAGTCCGGGTGCTGTTTGATGGGGAGCGGCTGGCAGGGGGCGGCCGGGCGCATGTCCGGCTCAGGCCACCGCCCGGGATCGCGGCTCCGGGGCGGCTCCTTGCGGGGGCAGCACAGCGACCTGGGATCTTCCCAGCTCAGGTGCTGCCCGTGGATGCGGAGGCGCCGGCTGACCGGCTCCCGCAGCACACGGCGCACCCGGCAGCCCCGCCAGAAGGCCTGCAACAGGATGGCGGCGCCCTGCTCGATGTACAGCTGCTTCCTGGCGCAGTAGCCGCGCCACAGCGCCTGGATCTTGGCAGCCGACAGGTTCATCAGTTTCAGCAGCTCCTCGGCGATGAAGGCGTCCTGCAACGAGCAACAGTCGACCGGGGCTTCGATGACGGTCTGTCGACAGCAACTGGCCGGTCCCGGGCATCGGTTCACCGGCAGAGGGATGGGGCGTGCGGGTTCCATGGAGTCCGAAGGGAGAGAGAGAGGGCAAAGATCTGGCGGTTCACACGGAAATTAGAATCTGCAAAATAAATAGAAACGTTTGGAAATGTCAGGCCAAATGTTTTACGCGTAACATCTCTGGCCCTGGGGGAGGGGGGAGGGAGTGTATCCGCCCCGCCGCCACCTGAGAACCTACGCCACAGAAGGACACAAAGTGCTGGAGTAACTCAGCGGATCAGGCGGCATCTCCGGAGAACACGGTTAGGCTGTAGTCATACAATGTGGAATCAGGCTCTTGTAAATTGGCCGCTTGTGTGCGGAAGCGTTCTAGTGCACCGGTGGCCGCTGGTTGCAGCCTGGACTCGGTGAGTCGAAGGGCCTATTTCCGCACTCACCAGCAATAAACCTCGTACATTATTAGCACACTTGGGGGGTGGGGTGGGGATGGGGGCGCCACCGAGCCGCCCCAAAATACTGTAGGTGACGTTTCAAGTCCGAATGAGGTGCGACCCGAAATGTCACCCGCCCATGTTCTCCAGAGATGCTGGGTTACTCTGGCACCTTAAACCGCTCGCCCTTGCACACCTGCACTCACAAGGAGCACGCCTTTGCACACCTGTACTCGCAGGGGAGGGCGTACAAAGGTACACACGTGCACTCACCAGACGCGCCCCCTTACACATCTGTATTCACACGAGGAGCGCACCCTTCCTGGTCATGTCCTTGCTTCTCCTACAAGCTCCGTCTTAGGAGCGCTCGGGTGGCATTGGGGACGTTTAAATAGTGCATACGGGGAGCGCACAAAGGCCCCGAGGGAGCAGCGGCAGGACTGCATCTCCGTGCCTCCCGCCCTATCCCCCGGGACAGCCTGCGGACCTGGCCTCACACATGCCGAGGCACCGCCCGCCCGTCTTCATCCGACCACGCTCCTTCAAACGGGCGCCCGCCCTCACACATTTGTATTCACCTGTACTCACTGGGAAGGGCATACCCTACACACGTGCACACATCTGCATTCACACGAGGAGCGCAACCTAACGGATTATTTCTCACACGAGGCGCGACCCCTTACACAGGGGGCGCACCCTAACACACGTACTTACAGAGGGGGGTAGCTCACAAGGGGAGCGCCCCTTACACATCTGTATTCGCCTTATATTGCTGCACAATCACGGGGAGCGCACCCTTGCGCGCCAGTCAAGCACACGTGCGCTCACAGGGCGCTTGTGCATTATGCTCATGCGGCGAGCGCACCCGTAACACACTCGCGTACACACGGGGCTCGCACCGTCACCCACCTGCCCTCAAACGCGTGCAACCTTTACACATCTGCACACCGGGGAGAGTACACGCATACACGCGTATCTTTGCACACATGCCTTCGCAAGAGGAACGCACCCATTAAACACCTCTGGTCATTTGGAGTGCGCACCCTTACGCGGCTGCGTTCGCACGCTGCTCACACCAGGACACTTTATACACTTGCGCACACGAGCGCCCTTATACACACACAAACGCATCTACGTACGCGGGGCGCGCACCTTACACGGGGCCATCACACCGACGCTCACCCGTAGGCGCCTGTACTCACGAGGGCGGAGCATGTTCACTCGTTTGCACACGAGAGGCGCGCACTTACACATCTGCAAACGGGCCGAGCCTTTTACACGCACTAACAACTGCACTCACACGGGGTGCGCACCCTTACACGCAAGCACGCGTGTTCTGAAACTTACACGGGGAGCGCACCAATACATACCTGCGAGCAATCAGAGCGCGCACTTACCGTTACACGCCTGACTCGCACACAGGGAGCGCACCTTTACACGCATGCACACGGGGAACACCCTCGCACACCTGGACTCGCACAGAGAGCGCACCTTTACACACCTGCACACTGGGAGCGCACCCTCACACGCCTGGACTCGCACAGGAAGCGCAACTTTACACGCCTGCACACGGGGAGTGCACCCTTACACGCACGCTCATACGCATGCTTCCAGAACTGCACTCACACTCACGAATCTCCTTGTCCTTAAACAGAAAAATAGGTGCAGGAGTAGGTCATTCGGCCCTTCGAGCCAGCATCACCATTCAATATGATCATGGTTGATCATCCAAAATCAATACCCCGTTCCTGCTTCCCCCCCATATTCCTTGGTCCCCTTAGCCCTAAGAGCTAAATATAACTTTCTCTTGTAAACATCCAGTGAATTGGCCTCCACTGCCTTCTGTGGTAAAGAATTCCACAGATTCACAACACTGGGTGAATTTTTTTCCTCATCTCAGTGTTAAATGGTCTACCCTTTATTCTTAAACCGTGCCCCCTAGTTCTTACTATCAGATTGTTTGTTATCAGGCTTATGAACGGTCCTCCCAAGTGGACCCGTTGGGCCCATTCCTCGGAGAGGGGGGACAGGGGAAAAGGAGAGGGTGTCACTTTACTGGGCCTCGTGGCGCCATTGCTGCAGCCAGAGCGAGCCCTGGACCCAAAGCCTCTCCTGTATTGGTGTAGCGCCTTCCCCCCCCCCCCCCACTCAATCCCGCCCCCACTCACTCACTCCAAGCCCCCCCACCCCCACTTCGCTCTCCCCGCTCCCCTACTCCCCCCAATCAAGGTCGGAGCTGAACACAAAATGGCATCCCTTGCACATACCCACTCCATCCCCACTCCCTCTGCCCTCACCCAATCCACGCCCCCTCCCCAGACATGGATAGAAAATTGGTTGACAGACAGAAAGCAAAGAGTGGGGATAAATGGGACCCTTTCAGAATGGCAGGCAGTAACTAGTGCGGTACTGGAAGGCTCGGTGCTGGGACTGCAGCTATTTACAATATACATTAATGACTTGGATGAAGGGATTAAAAGTACCATTAGCAAATTTGCAGATGATACAAAGCTGGGTGGTAGTGTGAACTGTGAGGAAGATGCTATGAAGTTGCAGTGTGACTTGGACAGGTTGTGTGAATGGGCGGATGCATGGCAGATGCAGTTTAATGTGGATAAGTGTAAGGTTATCCACCTTGGTGGTAAGAACAGGAAGGCATAGTATCATCTGAATGGTGTCAAGTTAGGAAAAGGGGACGTACAACGTCCTAGTGCATCAGTCACTGAAAGGAAGCATGCAGGTTCAGCAGGCAGTGAAGAAAGTCAATGGAATGTTGGCATTCATAACAAGAGGAGTTGAGTATAGGAGCAAAGAGGTCCTTCTGTAGTTGTACAGGGCCCTAGTGAGACCGCACCTGGAGTTTTGGTCTCCAAATTTGAGGAAGGATATTCTTGCTATTGAAGGCGTGCAGCATAGGTTTACTAGGTTAATTCCCGGAATGGCAGGACTGTCATATGTTGAAAGACTGGAGAGACTAGGCTTGTATACACTGGAATTTAGAAGGATGAGAGGAGATCTTATCGAAACGTATACAATTTTTAAGAGGTTGAACACGTTAGAGGCAGGAAACATGTTCCCAATGTGGGGGGAATCCAGAACAAGGGGCCACAGTTTAAGAATAAGGGGTAGGTCATTTAGAACGGAGATGAGGAAAAACTTTTTCAGTCAGAGTTGTGAATCTGTGGAATTCTCTGCCTCAGAAGGCAGTGGACGGCAATTCTCTGAATGCATTCAAGAGAGAGCTATATAGATCTCTTAAGGATAGTGGAATCAGGGGTATGGGGAGAAGGCAGGAACAGGGTACTGATTGAGAATGATCAGCCATGATCACATTGAATGGTGGTGCTGGCTCGAAGGGCCAAATGGCCTCCTCCGGCACCTATTGTTTATTGCCTCCACTCAATCCCCCCTCCCTCATCCACTCCATGCCCCATTCCCCCCCACTGACCCACTCCATCCCCCTCCCTCCCACCCACTCCATCCCCCCAACCCCCACTCCCTCCCTCCCCCTCCCCCACTCCATCCCCCCTCCTCCTCCCCCAACCCCCACAATCCCCCCTCCTCCTCCTATCCACCCTGACCCACACCATTATTCCCCCTCCCTCCCTCCCCATGAACCCCCCTGACCAACCCGCACCCTCTCCAGCCTTCCCCTCCTCATCTTCCCTCCCTCCCACCCAACCTCCCCTGACGCTCTCGTCACCTTCTCCCACCCCCATTTGCCACTTCCGTCACTCGGGCGGGTCCTGCCACCACACTCCCCCCTGCAGCGCGGGTCTCCCCCGCCTCCAACGCACCAGTACCCCCCTTTCCCCTGCGGGTCCCGCCTCCCGCCCCCCTCCAGCGCGCGGGTCCTGCCCCCCACTCCCCGGCTGCGCGCGGGTACCGCCCCCCTCCCCCTGCAGCGCGCGGGTTCCGGCCCCCCCGCCCCTTGCAGCGTGCGGGTCCCGCCCCCCTCCCGGCCCCCTGCAGCGCGCGGGTCCCGCCCCCCTCCCTGGCCCCCTGCAGCGCGCGAATCCCCCCCCCTCCAGCCCCCTGCAGCGCGCGAGTCCCGGCCCCGCCCTCTGCAGCGCGCGGGTCTTTTCAACCGTTTTTCTTTAAATGGAAATGATTCCGAGCTGCACACGGGTCTTTTGAACGGTTTAAAAAATGGAAATGTCTTCTTCGGGTTTGTTAACTGTTTTAAAGGGTTATTTTTAAAAGTCTAATCTGTGAAGTGAGCGGGGTTTTTTTAACAGTTTTTAAAAAAATGGAATTTGATCTCCCCACTCACACATCCCATTGGTGATCTGCCGGCTCAGGCCCAGCAATCCTACCGATGCGTGCGCTCGTTTGCGGGCGGGGAGCGACCCCCGGGTCCTGGCGCCTGCGTTGAGCGCTGTTCGTCGTGAGCTACGGGGAGTGGCCGAGAGGCAGCGCTGATCGACGGCCATCTTGTCAGACCCGCTGCCGCCGCGTTGCAGTATGGGAGGAAGGTCAGACGCGAGGCATGCTGGGACGGGCGGCGGTCCTCGGGGTGGGGGGAGCGCTATTCTTGAAGACATGCGAGTCCCATTGTGACGTCAGACGATGAAGATCCACAACCAAATCTCAAAAGTATATATATACACAGGCAGCATGAGCCAGCGCTGCCCTCGCAGCTGCGGCTTGCCTGCAGTCCGTTTGTCTTTTGTGTTTTTTGTTGTTTTTGTCTGAATTGTAGTTTTAATATGGTGTAGTGTTTGTATGTTATGGGGGGAGGGAACGGGAACTGTAACAATAACATTGTCTCTCCCGAACGGAGACGCGACCTTTGTTTCTGTGTCGTGTCTCCGTTCCCGCTGCGGCCTACCACCGGCCATGCAGCTGGAGCTGGCGGGCTCCGGCTGTGACCACCCGGGCTCTGGTTCGCAGGGCCCACGGCCCGGACTCACCACCTGCGGCGCTGGCCGCCTTCAGAGGCTGCGGGAGTGGCTGCGACTCATCTCCGGAGGCTCCGGCACGGGCCGCGTGGACGTCGGAAGCCCGCAGCCCCCTGGGTGGGGGCCGACATCGGGAGCTCCGGCAGCGGCAGCGACTTCGCCCGCCCCGAATTATGGGGCTTGGGTCGGCCCGCCGCGGACCTTTCACCGGCCTGGAATAGGCCGCGGGATTTACTCCGCCCGGCGGGGGCTTCAATGTCGGGAGCCACGGCCACCCCGACGTGGCAACTCCAACAGCCTGACCGCGGGAGAAGAGAAAAATACATTCTGGCCTTCCATCACAGTGAGGAGGGGACTGGAGGAGACTCACTGTGATGGATGTTTCTTTTGTTTGGTGTTAGTTTATGATTGTATGTGTTATTGCATTTTTATTGATTATTCTTATTGGTCGTATTGTTGAACTGCGGGTAATGTTTCATTTCACTACACATTTATGTGTATGTGACAAATAAACGACTATTGACTATTGATATATATACACATATATATATATATACATATATATATATATATATATACTAGACCATGTGGACCCGTTGGGCCCAAACCTCTCCTGCATTGGTGCAGCACAATCTACTCCCCCACTCCCCCCTTAGAGGCATGAAACATGTTCCCAATGTTGGGGGAGTCCAGAACTTAGGGGCCACAGTTTAAGAATAAGGGGTAGGCCATTTAGAATGGAGATGAGGAAAATCTTTTTCAGGCAGAGAGTTGTAAATCTGTGGAATGCTCTGCCTCAGAAGGCAGTGGAGGCCAATTCTCTGAATGCATTCAAGAGAGAGCTAGATAGAGCTCTTAAGGATAGCGGAGTCAGGGGGATATGGGGAGAAGGCAGGAAAGGGCCGAATAGCCTACTCCTGCACCTATTGTCTATTCCTTCCCCCTCTCCCCTCCCCCTCATCCTCCCTCCTCCCCTACCCTCCCACTCCTTCCCCCCTCCCCACTTACCCCTCCCCCCACTTTTTGTTTTTTTGCTCAAGATTTCAGTATCTGTAGTTTCTTGTCTCCATCAATGTTACATATGTTCATTTGTTGAGTGCCAATGAATTTTAAGTTAAAACTAGAGCAAGTGGACCCATTCCGCATAAATGGGAAACAGGGAAGGGGAGAGGGTGTCGCTGAGTGAGCCGTGGACCCAAAACCTCTCCTGTATTGGTGTAGCACCCTCAACCCCCCCCACTCAATACCCTTTATCCCCCATCCTCCCCCCACTGACCTACTCCATCCCCCCTACCCACCCCACTTGCCCCTCCCCTGCCCCACCCCCATTTCCCCCACCCCTATTGCCCCATCCCACTCCCCTCACCCCCACTCTACCCTCCCCACCCCCTCTTCCTGCCCGCACCCCACTCTCCCCACCAATCTTCTCTCCTCCCCACCATCTCCTCCCCCCCACCCTCTTCTCCCCCGCTCCCCCCCCACTCTCTAGTCCCCACTCACCTCTCACCTCCCCCCCACCCCTTCCTCCCTCCCACCTCCCACCCCCTCCACCCACATTCCCCTCCTACCCCCACCCTCCCCTCCACCTACTCGGCCCGCACGCCCACTCCCCTCCGTGGACACGCTGGCGGCGAAAGCCACTTACCACTGGCCGTCAGAGGTGGGAGGTAGACAGCGCGGCGGGAGCTGGGACTACTCGAGGCCGGCAGCGCGGCGGCTGGGCCTGGTGGAGCTGGGACTACTCGAGGCTGGCAGCGCGGCGGGAGCTGGGACTACTCGAGGCGGGCGGCGGTGGCTGGGCCCGGCCGATCTGGGACTACTCGAGGCCGGGGGCGCAGCGGCAGTAGGCGTGCACAAGATGGCAGAGCATTAGGAGGAGGAAGAGAAGAGCGGCCGCCATTTTACTGGAGTCGCGATGAGGCAGTCGGTGGAAGCGGTCCTCGTCGACGACGCCGTCAGTAGAAGCGGCCGCTGAAGGAGGAGGAGAAGAAGCTGCCCGTTGGGGTTTGTGTTGCGGTGATGGTGTGGGGCGCTGGGCCCGGGCGGGAGTGTGGACTCGAGGACGTCGTGGGTTGAAGGGATGGAAGGGAGGGATCAGTGGACCATCAGTCCGACCATCTCCCTCCTGCTTGGAGTGTTCCCCGGGTGTGGGGGAGAGTGGGGAGAGGGGAGAGAGGAGAGGGAGCCACTGACCCCGGGGTGGGCGCCCCACTGCCGGCAGCCATCTTGTTTGGCGAAGTGAGGAGAGAATTGAAGTCGTGCGTGCCGCATTGTGATGTCATACGCTGAGCACTTTGAAGAATTCGGTTAGAAAATACATTTTAAAACTTTAAAATCTCTTTAACTTAAAAAATATAAGACCGATTTAAATAAAACTTGTTATAAACAGTCGCCAGGACAGTGGTGATTACGGTGGTGCTAAAATTGTGGCGCTCTGGTTTACTGTTTTGGTTGTAAGTCAGATGGAACATAGAAAGCATTTTATCAGGATGCATCACAGCTTGGTTTGGTAACAGGTCCATACAAGACCATACAAAATTGCAGCGAATTGTGGATGCAGCCCAGACTATCACATAAACCAACCTCCCTTCTATCGATTCCATTTATGCCTCACGCTGTCTCGGCAAGGCCAGCAGCATAATCAAGGACAAGTCACACCCTGGCTACTCCCTCTTCTCTCCTCTCCCATCAGGCAAAAGGTATAGAAATGTGAAAATGCACACCACCAGAGTAAGAGACAGTTTCTTCCCAGCTGTTAGCAGGCAACTGAATTATCCTACCATAATCAGAGCAGTGCTGAACTATTATCTACCTCTTTGATGTCCCTTAGACTATCCTTGATTGGACTTTGTGGCTTTACCTTGCACTAAACGTTATTCCCTTATCATGTATCTAGACACTGTAAATGGATCAATTGTATTGTCTTTCTGCTGACAAAAAGCTTTTCGCTGGACTTCAGTACACGTGACAATAAACAAAACTGAAACTAAAATTTCTCACCTACACCATTTTTTCCTTAATGTTACATTCAATTAACTTCTCTTTTATTAATCTCATTGCCATTGTTAGTTAATGTTCTTCAT
This sequence comes from Rhinoraja longicauda, assembly GCF_053455715.1. Lineage (NCBI taxonomy): Eukaryota > Metazoa > Chordata > Chondrichthyes > Rajiformes > Arhynchobatidae > Rhinoraja > Rhinoraja longicauda. The sequence continues at coordinate 25,968,675 of NC_135980.1, read as the reverse complement.
CTACTGACACAATTACAGCTGCCACTGCCTTGTTCACTTTACCATCATTATCTGCATCTGCCTTTCACGAGCCAAGTCTCTCTTGCTTCTCTATTTTTTATAGCTTATACTAGAGATTCTGCGCATCAACAGGCCCTTCGGCCCACCGTGTCTGCACAGACTAGCAATCCTCGAATATTAACACCATCCTACACACACTAGGGACAATTTTTCATTTACACCAGGCCAATTAACCTACAAACCTGTACTACTTGAGTGTGGGAGGGAACCAAAGATTGCAGAGAAAACCCACGCGGTCATGGGGGGAACGTACAAATTTCATGCACAGCACCCGCAATCAGAATCGAACCTGGGTCTCTGGTGTTGTAAGGTAGTAGCTCTTCTGCAACCCAACTGTGCCATCAATTATAAAATGCTTTAGTATCGGCCATTATATCACTTCAATACCACGGACACCAGAAGCATGTGGCAGGGTGTCAGGGACATCACTGGCTACAAGAGCAGCCCTGCCTGCCCCCACAGCGATATCATACTAACCAATGAGCTAAACACCTTCTTTGCCCGCTTCGAAACTGGCAACACCACCTTGAGTGGAAGAACTCCAGCCGAGGCAGAAGGACTGGTCTTGCAACTGAGCACACAGGAAGTACAACGCGCTCTGCAAAGGGTCAACCCACGCAAGGCTGCAGGCCCGGATGGAGTTCAAGGAAGGGTACTTCAGGACTGTGCTGAACAGTTGGCTGAGGGATTCACTAGGATCTTTAACCTGTCATTATCTCTGGCTAAGGTCCCCAAGTGCCTGAAGTCGGCTACCATAGTGCTGGTGCCGAAAAAAGCAAAGATCACCAACCTGAACGACTACCGTCCGGTTGCCCTAACTCCTATAGTCATGAAGGGCTTTGAAAGGCTGGTCCTCTCACACATCAAATCCAGCATCCCTGACTCACTGGACCTACATCAATTTGCTTACAGGGCAAATAGATCCACAGAGGACATCATCTCTCTGGCTCTTCACACTGTCCTGGCTCACCTGGTGAGACAGGGCACGTATGTGAGGATGTTATTCATTGACTATAGCTCTGCCTGCAACACGGTCATCCCCACCAAGCTCATCACCAAACTCCACCAGCTAGGCCTTAACTCGTCGTTATGCGACTGGATCCTGGACTTCCTGCTGGAGCGACCGCAGGCAGTGAGAATGGGCCCGCACCTGTCCTCCACTATACCCTGAGTACCGGCACACCACAGGGTTGTGTTCTGAGCCCCATGCTCTACACCCTCTTCACACACGACTGTGTTCCTGCATTCAACACCAACACCATTGTCAAGTTTGCAGACGACACAACGGTGATCGGGCTAATCACCAACGGTGATGAAACAAAATACAGAGCGGAGGTGCAGAACCTGGCCGACTGGTGCTCTGATAACAACCTGTCCCTAAATACCACCAAGACCAAGGAGCTGATCATCAACTTCCGTAGGTTACACAACGGGGAATACGCCCCGATCTTTATCAACGGGGACAGTGTGGAGAGAGTGTCCAGCTTCAAGTTTCTGGGCACTCGTATTTCGGAGGACCTAACATGGCCCAATAACACTGCTGCGCTGGTCAAGAAGGCACAGCAACGACTGTTCTACCTAAGAACACTGAAGAAGTCTGGTCTACCCGAACAGCTGCTGACGACATTCTACCGCTGCACCGTAGAAAGCATTCTAACACATGGCATCCTTGTGTGGTATCTCAGCTGCACAGAGGCAGAGAGGAAAGCTCCTCAGCGGGTAGTCCATAGAGCTCAGAGGACCATCGGAAAACAGCCTTGGAGGGCATCTACAACACACGATGCCTCAGAAAAGCCACCAGCATCCTCAAAGACTCTTCACACCCCTGCAACAGTCTGTTCGAACTTCTACCATTGGGCAGACGATACGAGGCCTTCTACGCCCGCACCTCCAGACTCAGGAACAGCTTCATCCCCAGGGCCATAGCTGCTATGAACCGGTCCTGCTTAGCCGGATGGTCACATCGCACAGTGATCCAGCACAGATCTACTTGTACTTTATTCTGTTTTAAAACTGTTACAATTTGTTTCATTGGGTTGTTTAAATTAATACTGACTAGCTAATTAATTTATTGCATCGTATGGGAAGCGCATTCCCAATCTCATACCCCTGTTCAATGACAATAAAGATATATTGTATTGTTTTGTACAGGTTGGTTCTGTAGATTCTTCCTAATATTTTAAAATATTTTATTTGTCAGCTTGTTACTTTTTTATATTTCTGCCTGTCCTCCACTGAACTTTGCTGTCATTTAAAATTATCCCCTGTGTACCACTATCATTAAAACAAATCTCAAAAAGCACTGGTCTGAGCTACTGTCAACCTTCTTTGGAAGCAACTACAACTACAGGTGGCAGGAGTTATGGGGAGAAGGCAGGAGAGTTGGTATAGGAGGGAGAAATCGATCAGCCATGATTGAACAGCAGAGTAGACTTGATGGGCCGAATGGCATGATTCAGCTCATATCACTTATGATCTTATGACAACTGTGCATCATGATTCTGTTTTCTGTCATGGCCAATTTCTTATGCTTATTGCTGCCCAGTTTATACCACAGGCTGTAACTACTGCTGACAAGCCTACTTTGCGCACTTTATCAAATGCTCCTTCTCTCTCCAATTTGGTCCACATAGACTACGTTAACTCAATTTTTCTCCCCAATTTTTGCCTTATTAAAAATATTCAGTCATCTTAGTTAAAGACCATTTGCCTATTACAAATCTGTGCTGACTTGCATTAAGCGGTCAATTGTCTCAGATTCTTGGTTCAAACATATTTCTCCTCAACTCCTCGCCGGTTCTTTTGCTAATTATCTCATGCCTATGCCTTCTGCATATGAACATTCTTGCCATTAGTAACTTTATTCTTTCAAAACAATTCAATGTTTTAAATATCTGTGTCAACTTTTGTAACTAATCACCTTTTAACCTCCTCCTATCAAAGAATTCCATCCCCCTTCTTTCACACTTGCCTCCCTCATTCTATAGTCTCCATGTATATAATGGAAGCCCTCCCTCCCTTCCCCCTCTCCCCCACCATTTCTATGAACATCCCGATAAATCTTCTCTAGACTCTCAGTACTGGACATCCTTCTGACGGTGTAATGCACAGAATTTGATTCTTAACCCAGATTTATTACTCATTGCGAAATATAGTACCGACATGCCCCCTGGTGACACTGCTACAGGTTTCTAAGCCTTGTCACGGACTCACTCACCATAACCTCCTGTGAACGCCCACAATCTGCCACGGATTTCAAACGTTTCAGGGAGTTTAACTGAAAGTCATTCTATGCAATCGCTCAGCAGTTGCTGCCATTGGACGGCCCGGCTTCTAAATTGTTGTTACGTCATAAATAGCATTGCATGAACAGCCTTGATGGGCACTAGCGGCATTCCCTCAGTGATGTCAGTGTAAGCACCGGTGATGCGAGAGAGAGAGAGAGAGAGAGAGAGAGAGAGAGAGAGAGAGAGAGAGAGAGAGAGAGAGAGAGAGAGAGAGAGAGAGAGAGAGAGAGAGAGAACCAGCATTATTAGAGTACCATTAATGAGAGCAACAGGGTAGTATTAGTAACAGTAGAGTAATTTCAGGGGCACAGTGTTAAAGTCAGTGAAGCAAGATAGAATTATTGCTGGAAAAGTTGTAGTATTGGTGACACCAGAAAGACCAGGAAAAGCAACTCATGTTCACCTTGGGTAGCTTATGGTATGAACATTGAAGATGGACACAAAAAGCTGGAGTAGCTCAGCGCTACTGGCAGCATCTCTGGAGAGAAAGAACGGCTGACGTTACGGGTCTAGACATTTCTTCAGACTCAATACGAGTGTATGAACATTGAATTCTCCAATTTGAGGTACTCTTCTTTCTCTGCAATAACCTCAGCCCACCTCCCACCCTCCATTGAGCCCCAGTTGACCCTGCACACATCTCTCCCTTCACCCTCCACCTACATTCCTTCCCCATGCGACACAATTTGCACCTCGTCAATCCTCGAGCTTTACAATTTGCAACTTTTGTCTCACACCTTCTGCATGTTTGTTTTTGGCCTTTGTCCAACCATCTGCATATCAAAAAACCTCCCTTTACCCGTGTTCACCAATGGCCCTCCAAGGTTTCACCCGTCCCTCCACTCTTCTAGTTTTCTTCCCTCCATTCCTGCAATCTGTCCGAGGGGGCCCAACCCAAACATCACCTGTCCATTTTCTTCAGGGATGCTGCCTGACCGGCTAAGTTACTCCACTATTTTGTGTCTCTCTTCAGAAAGACAATAGTTGTGATATCAGTGGAATTGGAGCAATCTTCATATGCTCCTCCTTGCATTTGATTCCAAACCCAGATCTGAGCCTTTAACTCAGTAGTTTAGTTAAGTGAAACAGGCCTTTCGGCCCACACCGACTAGTGATCCCTGCACATTAACATTACCCAACATACACGAGGGACAATTTACATGTGTACCAGGCCAATTCACCTACAAACCTGTAAGTCTGTGGAAGGAAACCGAAGATCTAGGAAAAAACCCACAGGGAGAACGTAGAAACTCCGTACAGTCGGCACCCGTAGTCAGGATTGAACTGGGTCTCTGGCACTGTAAACGCTGTAAGGCAGCAACTCTACCGCTGCGCCACCATGCCGCCCTTCAGTTGATAGAAGGAATTGCAGATGTTGGTATACAAAAAAAGACAAAGTACTCAGTAGGTCAGGCAGCATCTCTGGAGAACATGGATAGGTGACGTTTCAGATCCAGACCCAAAAGGTCATATGCATTTTCTCCAGAGATGCTGCCTGATATGCTGAGCCGCACCAGCACTTTGTTTCTTTAACTCGGTCTTGCTTTTGGTCATATATTCTCCTATTTCCTGAAAGGCATTTGTTGAACCCTCACTCCAGTAAGTGTTTATATCTGGGGTCTTGTATACCTCTGAGAGTTAGTGTCTGTAGGACTGGACTCCAGTGATAATCAGTGTTTGCAAAACAGTATTTCAGTGCTGTCAAAACTCTCACACATCAATCGTTACCACCACAATCAACTGTTCCAACTTACCATTCATTGTGAAATGAAACTCACCTTAACTTGGCTGAGTCCCAACTTGAACTGAAGCATGTTCACCATCATTCCTGTCTTTGCTTACCAATTGATGAATTAACAAAAGACAGTGCTGGAGTAACTGAGCAGGTCAGCCATCATTCTGGAGAACATGGATAGATGATGTTTTGGGTCGGCACTTTTCTTCAGACGGATTATTTTGATTAATTAACACCTCAGATTGAGTGTGAAGTAGTGTCCTGATCAAAAACATCTCTTGTCCACATTCCTCAGAGTTGCTGCCTGACCCATTGAGTTATTCCAGCACTGTGCGTCTTTTTTGTAAATCAGCATTTGTCGCTTTGTGTTTCTCCCTCAAATTTAAAAAAAATTCCCCTGTTTTCAAATCACTACATGATACCCATCCCGATCATGTTAACCTGTCCCAGCTCCATGATGTTAAACCTTCCACTTCTATCTTCTCGGTCTTCCTTTAATTAATTATACCACCACCTGTATCTTCATGTGCAGGAAGGAACTGCAGATGCTGGTTTACACCAAAGGTAGACACAAAATGCTGGAGTAACAACAGTTCAGGCAGCATCTCTGGAGAAAAGGAATAGGAAGGGTATCGACCTAAAACATCACCTTTTACTTCTCTCTAGAGATGATGCCTGACCCAGTTACTCCAGTATTTTGTGTCTACCTTCATTCCAACAGTTGACCCAAGCACTGTATTTATACTAAATCTATTTCCCTTTCTTCATTTAAAACATTGCTTAAACTATGTATTTGACTGAAATGCTGGAGTAACTCAGCAGGACAAGCAGCATCTCTGGAGAGGAGGAAAGAATGGGTGATGTTTCCAGTAGAGATGCTGCTGGTCCCGCTGAGGTACTCCAGCATTTTGTATCTACCTTGTTGAATCTGTGGTCACATTCCAATCCCTGAGATAGTCCACTTCAGGCATTCCAGAGTTCCTGCTGGACTGATATACACTGGCAGAGAAGAAACCAGTTAGTGACTGGTATTGTAATATTGTCAAAGTTGGAGCTCAATAAATAATTGCGTCACTAGAATATCCCCAAGCACTGAGTGGCACATTTCCCTCAAGGGCTTTGAGAATGTGAATTTCACCAATTCAAACTAGCTTTTAAGTGAGATGGACAAAGTTTAAAAGATACGTGGAAGGCAAGTTTTTTTTTTAGAAAACAGTGGTGGGTGCTTGGAACATGCTGCCAGGGGTCGTGTGAAGGCAGATATAATAGTGGCTTAAGAGGCTTTTAGATGGGCATCATGATATGTAGGAAATGGAGGGATATATGGATCATGTGCAGGCAAAGGAGATTAGTTTAACTTGGCATCAGTCAATACAGACATTGTGGGCTGAAGGTCTGTTCCTGTGTTGCACCATTCAATGTTCAAACTCTTTAAGAAATCTAACTATAACCACTTAGTCCGTGGCGATATTCTAGTGACGTAATTATTTATTGAGCTCCAACTACACCAACCCAATTACTTTCAAGAGGGGTTAAATCCACAACTCTCATGAAGTATGTAGAAAGGAACTGCAGATGCTGGTTTAAACCAAAGATAGACACAAAAAAATTGGAGTAACTCAGCGGGACAGGCAGCATCTCTGGAGAGAAGGAATGGGTGATGTTTTGGGTCGAGACCCGTGTTCTGACTGGTTAGGGATAAGGGAAATGAGAGATATAGATGATGATATAGAGAGATAAAGGACAAAGAATGACATATATGCAAAAAAGTAACAATGATAAAGGAAACAGGCCATTGCTAGCTGTTTTAGGGTGAAAACGGGAAGCTAGTGCGACTTAGGTGCAGGAGGGATAGAGAGAGAGGGGGAATGCCGGGGCTACCTGAAGTTAAGAGAAATCATGAATCATACCACTAGGTTGTAAGCTGCCTAAGCGAAATATGAGATGCTGTTTCTCCAATTTGAGTTTAGCCTCACTGACAATGGAGGAGACCTAGGACGGAAAGGTCTGTGTGGGGAGGAACTACAGATGCTAGCTTAAACCAAAGATAGACACAAAATTCAGTAGGACAGGCCGAATCTCTGGAGAGAAGGAATGGGTGACGTTTCGGGTCAAGACCCTTCTTCCGAGGACTGTGTGCGAATGGGAAGGAGAACTAAAGTGCCCAGCAACTCTCATGAAGTGCTGTCTACCAACCTATTTCTGACTTGAAGTTTGCATGGCGAACATGTAAAGATAAAGTGCTGGAATAACTCAGGCGGTCAAGCAGCATCTCTGGAGATCATGGACAGATGACATTTCGGGTCTGAAGAAGCAACCCAAACTGAAACATCACCTATCCATGTTCTTCAGAGATGCTGCCTGACCTGATGAGTTACTCCAACACGGTGTCCTTTTGACATGTTTTAGTTTAGTTGTTGTTTGTAATATTCAACAGCATGATGGTCATGGGTCTGAAGAAAGGGCCTCAACCTAAAACCTCACCTATCAATGCCTTCCAAAGATGTTGTCAGAGCTACTGAGTTATTCTAGTACCGTTTTTGTTGGTAAACTAACCTCATCCCAGTTCCCCGACTAGTTGCACAGTCCTCCTAATTTAATTTTACTGATTGCATGCCTTGTTGTCACCTTCTCCTTAGCTAACAATGATCCATTCTACATTTTCCTCAATCAACATCCCCTTTGATATAAGAAAATAACTGCAGATGCTGGTACAAATCGATTTATTCACAAAATGCTGGAGTAACTCAGCAGGTCAGGCAGCATCTCGGGAGAGAAGGAATGGGTGACGTTTCGGGTCGAGACCCTTCTTCAGAGATGCTGCCCTCCCGAGATGCTGAGTCACTCCAGCATTTTGTGAATAAATCGATTTGTACCAGCATCTGCAGTTATTTTCTTATCCCCTTTGATATCTCGTTCTCACGTCTTACCCTTTCATATCTCTGTCTCCCTCTCCCCTGACGCTTTCTGAAGGGTCTCAACCAGAAACATCACCCATTCTTTCTCGCCAGGGACACTGCCTGTCCCGCTGAGTTACTCCAGCATTTTGAGTCTATCTTCGGTGCAAACCAGCATCTGCAGTTCCTTCCTACACATCTGTCATTCCTTGCTGTTTACATGGTTAACAACATGCTCTGAGCACCAGACTGCATTGCAGCTACAAAGCAATATTGACCATAATGCTTGAAAATGTTTGATCAATCTCTCAAGACAGCCATAAAATACACAATACCAAAAATACTCAATCACAGTAGCTTATCAATTCTCATCAGAAAGTACCAACTCAGCTTCACCATCTCATCTCCCATCCCCTAGCTTCTTCGGGCTTAGAATGAGAATGGTTATATGTTTATATGTACACTGCAAGGGCCAGGAGGCGAGCGGGCAAGATCATCTCTGACTCCTCTCACCCTGGCCACAAAATCTCTGAAGCACTTCCATCTGGAAGGTGACTCCGGACTGTCAAAGCAGCCACAGCCAGACATAAAAACAGCTTCTTTTCCACGAGGAGTTCAACTCAATAACCAAAATCTGTTGTCTCTTTTTTGCTCTGGTTTATTTTCACCACATGTTTAGACCGTAATGTTGTATCCTTATTGTTTTGATGTGTTTCGTTATTCTTAATTGTTAACTGTACGTTTGTGCTGTCATTTGTGAGCAGAGCATCAAGGCACATTCCTTGTATATGCACATACTTGGCCAATAAACATTCATTCATAAGTGATAGGAGCACAATTAGGCCATTTAGCACATTAAGTCTACTCCGCCGTTGAATCAAGGCTGTTCTCTCTTTCCCTCTCAACCCCATTCTCATGCCTTCTCCCCATAACCCCCGACACCCGTACTAATCAATTGCTTTCTGCAATTAAATGCAAAACAAATCTAACATCTTAATCATAAAATACCTTTATTCAAAAAATCACATTGTGGCAATACATGTCGGAATGTATAGCAACCAGGAATCTAATCAGACTGTTCCCATTACTGTATATAAATAGAGCATCTTTCAAATGGTAAAAACATACATTCCAACAATATTGTAACAGAGTCAGACGCTTATTTACAATTATTTAAAAAAGTTTGCACCTGGATGCAAACACGAACACTGCACAAAACGAGCAGGCATCTGATGTTAAGAGTCTGCAGGTGGTTTAAGGCCACAGCTATAGTCCATGCATCAGCTTTCTACAAACAGCAAACACCAACACACTGAGTGCAAGTGGACAGGGACTCAGACATGCAGTGCCAGACACAACTATTGGCTTTTGGTCAATTGAACTCAATCAAGTTACTGTCAATGTAAGTCAATATTGATCTGCCCCTCAGGCAGCACTATCTAAGAGTTCTTCCAACTCAACTTCAGTGTTGGTAAAATAGAAGGCATGGTCCACAACCCTTCAGTGATGTCGGTCAGGCGAGACAAACCATGGATCTGGGGGATTTATAGATGGCCTACACAGGAAGTGAATGCACAGAACCCAAGTAAACGTGGTCCACAAGTCTAATGGGCTTTCACCTGGTGGGTTAACAGATAGTCGCGAACTGGATTGTCCCCCAGTTATCTTGAAGGGTTCAAAGCGAGGGTTCCTCTGATGGCTTGTGTGTGGTGTCCTGTCCCGGTTTTCGGGCAAGGACCCGAGGCGGGGAGAGGGGGACGGAAGGGTTCCTCGGATGGTCCACGGGGTAGAAGGTGCGCCAGAACTGGGGCTAGAATGCTTGAACCTGCGGACTCAGCAGCAACTGGCAGCCGCTGTTGACATGGGTCAACACCTTCTGTTTGAGCTGAGCCACCTGCTCCCGCAGCAGGCTGGCGGTAGAGGCTAGCTCTGAGTTCTGGCACTTGAGGCCCTTCACTTTGTCCTCCAGCCGGGAGATGCGCTCCAGCTTGCGTTTCCTGCACTTGGAGGCGGCGATGCGGTTCCGCAGGCGCTTCCTCTCCGCCTTGATGCGCTCCTGTGTGTCCATGTCGATGGGCGAGAGGGGCGGGGTGTCGCCGAGACCCGACACGTCCGGCACGGTCTGCGGCTCGTCCTTGGGGGCTTGGAGCCGGCTCTGCGGGCACAGAGGGTGGCCGAGCGGTGTGTAGGAGACGGCGGGCGGCTCCGGGCTGTAGCTGACGGTCGGCGCCGGCCCCGGCGTCCCGTTGAACGGGCTGAGGTTGGTGTAGACGGGGGGCTCGGGGTGTTGCAATCCGCCGGCGTTGCCTCCGGCTCCCGAGGCCGGACCGGGGGCAGGGAGCGGAGCCTGCGGACCAGCCGGGCCGTTCAGCTGGTTCTGTTTGTGCAGATCCTCCAGGGCTTTGACGAACCCCTCGGCGAACGAGTTCTGCTCGTCGGTCACGCTGCGGGGGAAGAGGTTCTGCCCCGGGCCGGGGCTGGTGGTCACCAAGCCGCTCGACTGGATGATCAGGCGTTCGAGGTCGGGGGAGGCGAGCTTGAGAAAGCTCAGGTCGGGCGAGTTGAGCGGAGCCTCGGGGTCACGTTGGCTCTTGAGGCCGTTGTCAGACACGGGCAAGCTCAAGCTTAAGCTCTTCTTCATGCTGTACACCGTGCTCAAGGTATCGTCATGGTAGAAGGGCGTTTCCATACCGGGTCCAGACTGCCGGCTGGGGAAAGGCAGGGACTCGAACCCGGGACTCCGCTCGCCTACAGCAGCTGCCTGTCTGTCCGTCCACTTCGTTCCGGCGCCACTCCGCTCACGGCCGCTCGCCCGCCGCCGGCTCCTTTATATACCTTCGCCCACGTGTTCGCCCCATCGCATGATGTCACCTTCGGGCCCTCCCATTGGACGTCGGTGACGTCGTTGCCTCCGGCTGCTTTGCATGCAGCGCGGCCATTGGCCGCCCGTTGCCAGGGCGACGCGTTGTGTACTCCAAATAGGGTGACGTAATGGTTTCGGGGAGGGCCGCGTCGGAGCACGTGACCCGCCGCTTGAGGTGGAACCCGGAGCCTGAGGGGGAACTCCAGTAAATGTCCCATCCACACCCCCCAGTCACATCAACAGTCCCACATAAATCTGGCGGCTCACTTTAAACTATTAAATTCCTGTTAAAAAAGTGCTTATTACTTTGTGGGTTTCGGTACAATATTTTGGACTAAAACTGGCACGTATGTTAAATTTTAAATACTAATGTGTTGTAAAACAAAACAGTCCCCTGGGGTTGGGGGTTAAGGGAGGAGAGGAGGGTGAAGGGGGGTGTTTGAAAGCTCTCAGGCATCTAACCTTCACCTTGGAATGAGCAGCTTTGCTGCGCTACAATGTGTGGTCAAGGACTCGCTTCCTTCACAACAAGGCGGATGAGGAACGCGTCGCTTGGCGGCTCCTGCTCGGCACATTCATGCCTTGGGTGGATGCTTTTTTTTCAACAGCAAAGCAAAAGGGGAGGCCACGAAACTCCCTTCACAACACGAAACACAAGTCATCTTTCAGCCAAACAACTGGTGCGCGCTCCACTTCTGTGAAAAGCTGTTCTTAATTTGCTTGTTCGTTTCTCGGTATTAGGGGATTGTTGGCAAGACCAGCTGTTATTGATCGTCCCTACTTGGACCTACATAGAACCATGCAGCGTGGAAGCAAGCCATTCTACCCAACTATTCCATGCCAGTGAAAGACACAAAATGCTGGAGTAACTCAGCGAGACCCTTCTTCAGACTTTCGGGTCTCGACCCGAAACGTCATCCCGCAGCCCTGCACAGAATTTTCTTTCAGATATTTAAACACTTCCCTTTTGAATTCTTCATTTGAATATGCCTCCAACACTGCCCCTCGCTGGCCATTCTTGTCCCTGACCACTTGTGTGTAAACAAGCATTTCCTCATGTAACTTTGCAAAAACAACATATACCAATCAGTGCTATCTGTGTGGAGTTTGCATGTTCCCCCAATGACTGCATCCTCCGGGTGCTCTGGTTTCCTCCCACAAAAATGATGGGTGACGTTTGGGTCAGGACCCTTCTTGAGACTGACCCAACTTGAAACGTCACCCAACCTTTATCTCCAGAGATGCTGCCTGACCCACTGAGTTACTCCAGCACTTTGTGACTATCTTTGGTATAAACCAGCTTCTGCAGTTCCTTCCGACTCAGTTAGCTCCAAGCTGGTTGTGCATCCCTAATGTGCAATGATAGAGAGTGAGCAGAGTGTCATAGAGTCATAAAGTGATAGTGTGGAAACAGGCCCTTCAGCCCAACCTCCCACACCGGCCAACATGTTCCAGCCACACTAGTTCCACCTGCCTACATTTGGTCCATATCCTTCCAAACCTGTCCTATCCATGTACCTCTCTAACTGTTTCTTAAACATAGGGATAGGCCCAGCCTCAACTACCTCCTCTGGCAGCTTGTTTCATCCACTCACCATCATCACCCCTCAGATTCCTATTAAATCTTTTCCCCTTCACCTTAAACCTATGTCCTCTGGTCCTCAATTCACCTACTCTGGGCAAGTGACTCTGTGCACCTACCCGATCTATTCCTCTCATTATTTTATACACCTCTCTAAGATCACCCCTCATCCTCTTGTGCTCCAGGGAATAGAGTCCCAGCCTACTCAATCTCACCCTATCGCCCAGACCCTCTAGTCCTGGCAACATCCTCGTAAAATCCTCGAGAGTGAGTGTTATCTTTGACTGTTGGGCAGGGAAGCGAGTGTAGTGTGCAAAGGGAAGGATCATATAAAAGAGAGGAATTTGAGACAAGGAACATGTTGCCTTTGATCGGTTTCTTTGGTAACCACAGGACTTCCCCAATAGCTCTTTATATTTTTGAGTTGTAGTCACAGCTGTAATGTGGGATATGTGCTGTCCAATTTACTCACAGCACGCACAAATAGCAATGAAATAAGCAATTACGTTAAAAGAAACGGGGTCACTGGAAAATATTAAAACCATTTCCAGAATGTTATCAGAACCATGTGGTTATAACTATCAGGAAAGATCAAACTGGTTGAGAGTCAGTTCTCTCGAAATGGAGGCCTATCTAATTGATGAGGAACTTACAGATAACGAGAGGGTTCGACAAGCCAAATGTTGAAAAAGATGGCTGCCTGCAGTAGAGAACCACACCGGAACTCTTAAACATAAAATAGCTCACCCAATGTGTTTATATTTCACCAACAAGTCGAACCTGATTTGCTGGAATAAGAATTTTAAACGTTTTTTTTGGAAAAGTTAAAACAAAATAAATAACTTTCTCCCTTCTTAGTCCAGGTGTCTGTGACTGACTCCGGCTTCATGTTCCATCCCATATCTTCCCTTCTGCCAGTCCTCCTGACTTCTGTCTACCCTCTAAGGCATTCTCACCTCATCTTAAACCTGTGCAATTACCTCCTTAAAGTCACCCCTTTTTAGTTTAGTTTAGTTTAGTCCAGAGGTACAGTGTGGAAACAGATCCACCGAGTCCATGCCAAACAGTTATCACCCATATACTAATTCTCTTCTGCACACTAGGGTCGTGGGTCCTGGACTTTCTCACCGCCAGACCCCAAGTGGTCAGGATGGGGGAACACACATCTAGCCCCCTCACCCTGAACACAGGATCCCCCCAGGGTTTGCGTCCTTAGCCCCCTACTGTACTCCCTGTACACACACGACTGTGTGGACAGGTTCAGCTCAAACTCCATCATCAAGTTTGCTGATGACACTGTAGTGGTGGGCCGGTTCTCCGACAACAATGAGAAAGCCTACCGGGAGGAGGTGGCTGATCTGGCACTCTGGTGTCGGGACAATAGCCTCCCCTTGAATGTCAAAACAACTAAGGAGCTGATTGTGGAGTTTAGAAGGGCTCAACATCCAAGGACGTACACGCCACTGGAAATAAATGGGTCTACTGTGGATAGGGTGAGCAGCTTTAAATACCTGGGAGTCCACATCAAAGAGGATCTGACATGGACAACACACATTGCCGCACTGGTGGGTAAGGCAAAGCAGCGCCTTTACCACCTTAGACAGCTGAGGAAATTCAGAGTGTCTCTGAGGATCCTTCAATGCTTCTACTCTGGGGCTGTAGAGAGCATCCTGTCCGGCAACATCACAGTCTGGTTTGGGAACAGCTCTGCCCAGGACAGGAAGGCCCAGCAGAGAGTAGTGCGTTCTGCAGAACACACCATGAGAGCTACACTCGCCTACCTGCAGGACCTATACATCAGGAGGTGCAGATCAAGAGCAAGCAAGATTATGAGGGACCCCTGCCACCCCAGCAACGGACTGTTCCAGCTGCTACGGTCAGGCAAACGCCTCCGCTGTCATGCTGTGAAAACAGAGAGGATGAGACGGAGTTTCTTCCCACAGGCCATCAGGACTGTTAACTATTATAACTCCAGGGACTAAATTTTATTTTCTGTATTAATTTTAATTTATATGCTGTAATTGTAACTTTTTTTTTGCACAATCCGCAGGCATTGCCACTTTTATTTCACTGCACATCGTGTATGTGTATGTGACAAATAAATTTGACTTGACTTGACAATTTAAAGAAGCCGATTAACGTACAATCCTGCGCTTCTTCGGAATGTGGGAGGAAACCGGAGCACCCGGTTTTGTGTGCCTTCTGTCCATTTGGTCCATCTGCTTAGAGGTCAGTCCAGTTATCTCACCTTCAAACATTTCTCCGCAACATTATGTCCAGCTGCCTACTGTAGTAGTGTTTTACAACATCAAACAGCATAGGCATGGCTCCCCCTGATTATATTCCACTCCTTTCCCTCCATTGCCCTGGGCAGTTTAGAAAAGAGAAAGCCCCCCCTCCCCCCCCTTAAATAGAGATGTAGGAATCACATCAGCAATCTCGTCAGTGTTATTTATAGAGAGAGGAAGGTGAGTGCCGGGAACTAGAATCACAAGCATTGATCCAGCCACATTATTCTGCAAAGAGCGTGCTTTCAAAATAACATTCCAAACTAAAGAACACATATTTTGAAGACACATATTTTGAACATATCTGAAGAAAGGTCTCGACCCGAAACTTCACCTACTCCTTTTCTCCAGAGACGCTGTCTGACCCGCTGAGTTACTCCAGCTTTTTGTGTCTATCTTCGGTGTAAACCACCATCTGCAGTTCCTTCCTACACAACACATATTTTGTTCCATGTTTAAATAGTGCATGACAACCAAAGAACCTTTAAACAGTTAAAGGTTCAATGTCAATATTGCAGCCAGTTATTACGTTACTATGGGTGGGGTGATTATTACCAGTGTAGCAAGACAAACAGCGAGAGAGGGAGAGCAGCTCCTGCTAACCCTTTCACTCAAAAAGAGCAAAGCAGAATGATGGGAAATACATTCCAAAGCATCATTCCTCCAGTGTGTCACTCGCAGCCTACAAACTACAAACCTCCTTTTCCAGAATAGGAAAGCTTTTATTTTATTTTGCAGCCACAGGCTGTGAGTCAGCCCCACACAGAGCGTGAGTGGGTGAACTGTTCCACGCGTCGACTACACAAATATCATCCCAAAGATTCCAAAACTCACAGCACACAAGCCCAAAACACGTCTCAAAACTTCATAACTAAGCGGAGCAGAATTAGGCCATTCGGCCCATCCAATCTACCCCGCCATTCAATCACAACTGATCTATCTCTCCCTCCAAACCCCATTCTCCTGCCTTCTCCCCATAACCCCTGAAACCTGTACTAATCAAGAATCTATCAATCTCTATAAATATCTATTGACTTGACCCCCACAGCCTTCTGTGGCAATGAAATCCACAGATTCACCACCCTCTGACTTAAGAAATTCCTCCTCATCTTTCTCAAGGTACGTTCTGAGGCTATGCCTGTAGTCCTAGACTCTCCCACTAATGGAAATATCCTTTCCATGTCCACTCTATCCAGGCCTTTCACTTTTCTGGACACTCTGACTAAACTAAACATTCTTCTTTCTTTACTGTTCTTTACTGAACCACAAATCCTACAGAGTAACACGTTTGCCAGCGCCAGAAAGGTGGCGACTCTTGTGTACTGCCGAGGTGAGGTCTGCTGTATGATTTTACCGGGTTGCATGCAAAACAAAGCGTTTCACTGATCCGAGGCACATGTGACAACAAAGTATCATTGAATGAACACTGCTGCAACTGGACACCTTCCCTGATACACCATAGAATAAATGTTGTAAGGAGATCACACAGATTAGGTGTGTGAAGAAGGGGCTTCATTTTCTATTTAGTACCTTTTTTTCAGCCTATATTCACAGGTCTCCATTTTGTGTGTTTTCTTGGTTGTTTTTTTGTTTGGTTTAAGGTTACATTAAAACAACAAGAAAAAATGTTATTCTCGGTGTCAACAAAGCACGACAGTCCTGGTGGGGCCCACCAATTTTGGAAGATCTCCAGCTGGCCAGTAGCTCCCTCGCCTCCACCCTCCCTCTTCGAGGGACAAATCTGGTGTGAACATAACTCTAGTCCGCCTAAACCTACCTGATCTCCCGGTTGTCAAACATTTTAACTCCCCGTCCCATTCCCACACTGACCTTTCTGTCCTGGGCCTCCTCCATTGTCAGAGTGAGGGCCCAATGCAAATTGGAGGAACAGCACCTCATATTTCAGTTGGGCAGTTTACACCCCAGCAGTATTAACATTGACTTCTCTAACTTCAAGTAACCCTTGCTTTCCCTCTCTCCATCTCTCACCCTTCTCAGTTCCCCGACCAGTCTTACAGTCTCCAACTACATTTTATCTGTTTGCTTTGTTATTACCTTCCAGGTAACAATGATCTATTCTACATTTTTCTTCATCTGCATTCCCTTTGTCATATTTTCACAGCTAACACTTCCTTATCTATGTATCTCCCTCTCCTCTGACGTCAGTCTGAAGAAGGGTCTCGACCCGAAATGTCACCCATTCCTTCTCTCCAGAGATGCTGCCTGTCCTGCTGAGTTACTCCAGCATTTTGTGTCTTTCTTCGGTTTAAACTAACATCTGCAGTTCCTTCCTATACATTAACTCTAGAAAGGATAGGTAGTCAGCATGATGAGACATCATGAAGGACCCACTACCTAGACTTGTCAATGGTCAAGCTTCATGAGGGAGATTCCTTGATTGACCAAAACCTTTCTGCACCAGAAGAACAAAGATCATGATTGTAGGGTTGACATGCTTCTAAAATCTGATAACCTTTCCCAATTTTGGGTGATGTGAATGTTGGAATGAGGCAAGTAGCAAGATCTTCACCCTTCATGTTGGCATTTCCTCCTCTCCCCCCAAACATGCCTCCCTTCTTTCCCCCCCACCCCCCTTTCCTAAATTACTCTCCCAACTGCTTCTCCCAAATATGGTTGCAATATTTATTGTGATTGGTTCACTGAATAACCTTCTCCAAACATGACAACATCAAAGCCACACTGTCAACTCTCACAGATGGTCGGATGCCAACTAGTTCACTGTACACAGCAGTCACAGTCGAAGGATCTCGACCCAAAATGTCACCCATTCGTTCTCTCCAGAGATGCTGCCTGTCCCGCTGAGTTACTCCAGCATTTTGTGTCTGTCTTCGATGGAAACAACTTTGGCCCAACTTCTCCATTCCAATCATGATGCCCCGTCTACACTAGTCCCACCTGTTTGGCCCACATCCCTCTAAACCTTTTGTATCCACACACCAGTCCAAATATCTTTTAAATGTTGTTATAGTACCTGCCGCAACTACCTCCTCTGTCAGCTCATTCCATACACCCATACACCCTCTAAATGAAAAAGTTGACCCTCAGGTTCCTATTAAATCTTTCCCCTCTGACCATAAACCTCTATAAACTAGAGGAAAATCAGGATAACCTCATTCAAGCCAAATGCAGGCAGGTGGGACTAGTGTAGATGGGACATGTTGTTCGCTGTGGGCAAGTTGGGCCGAAGGGCTTGTTTCCACACTATGAATTCAACGGGTCAAGCAGCATCTTTGCAGAACATGGATAGGTGATGTTTCATGTGGGGATCCTTATCAAGACGAAATGTAAGGTCGGGGTGGGAAGAAAGCTGGGATGACTCTCTGATTCGTAGTCATCACAAAAAATATATATCTCTCCTAGTTAGAATAAAGTATTGTAATTGTGAGGATCTGGAGTAAAATTGAATGATCCACCCGTTAAAGTGGCTGGAGTATTTTTTTTAAACAGCCGAAACGCGAGCAGTCCGAGAAGTTCCGACCCGAAAAGTCACCTATTCTACCCCTCCAGACATGCTGCCTGACCCGCTGAATTACTGCAACATTTTGTGTCTGCTTCTTTCTGGAATTGAAGCCAGGTCAATGTGAAAGGCAGGTCCATTTTGTAAACATGTGGTCCCTGGAGAGAGAGGAGTTTGGAGCAAGTCCCCCTGCCCTTGTAAAACAAAAACAAACAAAATGTGTGTGTGTACGCAAAGCATGTGTGTGTATACGTGAATGTGCGTGTGAATGTTTGTGGCATGCAGGTGCGTGAGTTTGCGTGCGCGCCGCGGGGCAGCCAGTACAGAGGCAGACACACATCAAGCTAGACATTTACATTATGTGTGGGACGAGAGTGGGAGAGCTGTTAGAGTCTCACCTTCCGGGAAGACACCGAAATGAAACTAGGCAGATGGTGAAATATGATCCGTTTGCGCCTCTCGTTCGAGTATTGAGGCAGTGGCACTCGGTCTGTGCTTCACCCCCCCACACCCCTCCCCCTCCGACCCTATTTGGTTTAGATTACAGCAGAGCGCTTCATCAGCACACACACACACGCCTATATTTAGGACGAAAGGAATGCGTGCCAAAAAATCACACGCCCTATATTTAGCCGTGAGATTTTGCAAGGCGTCCACATCGAAAAGACTTCAAAGGACTTTGAAGAAGGAAGTGTGGTGAAAAAGTCAGCAACAAGTTAGTCAAGATTCGGCTGTCGCTCTCTCGCTGTCACCCACCCTCCTCTGATGGTCTCCGCCGTGGTAGCTCTCCGACTACCGCCTCCGTACAGAAGGGTTCCCCGTCCCCGCCAACCCACCCCGCTTCCTGCCGTCTCTTCCACTCTGCACGCTCACTCTCCCTTTCCCCACCCCCACTTTGTATTCCTCCCTCAATCACGGTACCCCTACTAAACTTTATTCCTCGCAACCCTCGTCATTCAGCACGGAAACAGGTCCTTCCGCCCAAATTGTCTATGCCGCCCAAGATGCCCCATTTAAACGAATCCCATTAGCATGCGTTTGGTCCATCTATATACTAAAACTCTCGTTTGTTATCTTGTTTGTGACTGAACTTCAGCCAAAGCGGTACACGATAGCGCGACAATTTTAGGCCCGCCTTACTCACCATTGTCACTTTAGTGATAATGCAAGTAGTTTTGTTGAAATCGGTGTTATATTTTTTAAGTTATTCACATTTTAAAGTTTAAGAGGAGGGGGAGGGGAGGAGGGAGTGGGGGAGAAGGGAGAGTAGGACAGGGTGTTGCACCAATGCAGGAGAGGTTTGGGCCCAACGGGTCCACTTTGTCTAGTATTCCTCTAAACCTTTCCTGTCCATGTACCTGTCCAAACGTTGCTATAGTACATGCCTCAACTACCCCTTCTGGCAGCTCCTGCCACATACCGGTCACTCCCTGTTCTCTCTCTCCCTGCCATTTACTGTCTATCTCTCCTTCCACCTCACATTTCATTTCCCTTCCCTCCATCCTCACTCCCTGTGCCTCCTCCCTCCACTCCCGGTACTCTCATTCCACCATCACCCCCCTATATCCCCTCTCCATTCTCTTTCCCTGCATCATCTCCCTCTACTCCCACCCTCTCTTCACCCACACTCTCATTAAAAGCATAAGAAACAGAAGTAGGAGTTGCTCTGCTCTGCCTTCAATAAAACCATGGGATGATTCATTCTGGGGTTGAAGACCGCTTCCCTGCTCTCTCCCACGCCCTTTGATTCCACTGTCGTTCAAATGCCTTGTCATTCTCCACCTTGAATACATTCCATGACTGTGCCTCCAAAGCTCACTGGGGTAGAACATTTTGAAGAGACCACTCTCCAGCCAATATAAGACGTACAGGTATGTAGGTTAATTGGCTGGATAAATGTAAAAAATGTCCCTAGTGGGTGTAGGATAGTGTTAATGTGCGGGGATCGCTGGGCGGCACGGACTTGGAGGGCCGAAAAGGCCTGTTTCCGGCTGTATATATATGATATGATATGATAACCTTTCACTATTTATCCTTTCCAGTACTTCCTTTATTTCTTTTTAATATTTCTCCCTGGACCTGCCTTATGAATTCTAACTCCCTTCCAATTCTATACTCTGGTGCTCAAGTGATAATTGGGAGGAGAGAGTTGTAATTGGACTTGAGAAATGACAATGGGTAGGTGGATTGGCATGTTGCTGAGTTGGGAGATTTTTAACCTGAAGTTGCTGTGTTAGTGAGCTGTGGGCGTGTTGCTATGTGTCAGCATGGTAAAACCATTTATTAAGATTGGATTTATGTGATCAGAGACTTTGTCATTATCTGTAATAAACTCTGGCACAAGACACACCCTTTTTTAACACATTACAGTCTGGTCCAATGGTAAATTCCTGTTCTCTCCAATGGCTCAGATCTATTGCTTCGTGCTGAATGAAACTCTTCCCATCCATGTGAATTATTGCGGGTGATCGGTCGGTCGATGATTGACTGAGATATCTTCGCTGATTTGTCTCTCCAGTGAACACAAGAAAATAGGAGAATGGAGACACGGAACTGCAGATGCTGGAATCTTGAGAAAAACACAAAGTGCGAGAGAAACTCAGGTCGTCAGGCAGCATCTGTGGAGGGAATGGATAAGTGACGTTTCAGGTTGGGACCCTTTGTCACACTCAAATAGGAGAATAATTCTTCTCATCAGGCATCTCAAGCCCATCCCACCATTCAAGATGATCATCAACTTCTCTTCAGTGCCATAGGCACAAGATGCTGGAGTAACTCAGTGGGTCAGGCAGCATCTCTGGAGAAAAAGTATGGGTGACGTTTCAGGTCAGGACCCTTGATTCTACATACTCTTCATTAGCAGTTGCCCAGTCTTCAAATCTCTGACCTTCAAAAATGTATCACCATCTACTTCAAATACCTTCAATGATTTAGGTCCCACCACTCTTTGGAGTAGAGAATTCCAGACATTCATCGCCCTCCGCAAGAAGAAATATCCACACCCCTTATTATTTTATGATAACCACCTCCCTCCCCCCCCCCCCCCCCCACCCTTATCTTATAACCTTTAGGCAATTTCTCACCCTCTATAATTTCAGTCTCCAAGTCATTAGCTTGCTCTCTGTTTCCCACTGAATCTCCCTATTGTGTCAGATCCCCACCTCATTTCCTCAGTCACCTCTATAATTCAGCCATCCTGGCCTTGTGACACCCATTGTCTCCCCGTCACAGTTTCCCCATCTGCATTCAAAACAAAAATCCATTAGGTTTCTCGTTTATAGAGGAATCAAAGGACATCAGCATTGGGCTGGAATTCATGGTCTTGAACTAGTCCTTGTAATCTCATCCGGCCTTGCTATCCCCAAAGATCTCAAAATCTCTCCTTGAATTTAATTCTTCTATTATTGGTGGTATGCACTCACCTGACTAGGCCTTAACTCTGTAATTCTCTCCTTTAACCTCTAATTTTACCCCATCTTTAAAAAAAAATTCTTAAAGCCTCTGACCAAGCTTTTGATCATCTGCTGCAACATCGCCCTAAATGCCCTTCAGTTAATTTATTGTTTGATAATGCTCCCACAAAGCACTTGTTGTTCTCCTCTCCGTTAAAGCTGCAATAAAATAGGAAAGATGATGTTGTTCCTTCTCGTCTCCCCCACCCCTAACCTATTAATTGAGACGGCATGGGAATCTAGACATAGTTTTTAGATACAGCATGGAAACATGCCCGTTAGCCCACCGAGTCCGTGCTGAGTAGCGATCACTTGTACACTAGTTCTATCCTGCATACTGGAGGCAATTTACTGAAGTCAATTAACCTACAAAAATGCATGTCTTTGGGATGTGGGAGGAAACTGGAGCACCGGGAGAAAACTCACAAGGTCACAGGGAGAACGTATAAACTCCGTACAGTCAGCACCCCATAATCAGGATCGAACCAGGCACTAAAGGGCAACGACTCTACCTCTGCACCACTGTGCCGCCCTATTCTTACCTGTTCTTAGACATGTGGAAACATGATAACAGAACAGGTGCATCAGGGTGTGGGAATGGAACCTGCTGAAGTAATTTAGGTACCTTTCTAATATCTTGTAAGAGATCAGACAGGATACTGCAGAGAAAATATTGGGGTAAGAGGGCAAGCAGAATACAAGCCAAGAGCAAGAAAATATATGCTTGAGGTGACAAAGTATATGCCTAGAGCAATAGAGTAATGGGGTAGGAGCTGCTTTACGTCCTCGTCATCCACCCTGGGTAGTTCTACAGAACTGGCAAAATTTGCAGCAAAGCGTCAACTACGGTACTCTGAAGCACCAATTGCCACTTTTGATTGTTGTAGTTGACATATGAAAGAATAGAGTACTACCAGAGGATATCAGAGCATTGTCCACAGGCAAAAGTACTAACTCATTAGTATTATCATAGCGCACAGAATACCTGCACAGAATAACAAAAGGCAACAGGGCAACACAGAGCACTATCGGAGCAAATCAGATCAGCCCAGGAGAGAGCATTCTTAATCCAGCACATTGGAATAAGATCGCAAAGCAACAATTTATCAGAGGGTGTCAAGCGTATTTAACCAAAGCATCAAAACACAAGTCCAAGGAAACAGAGAACCAGCTTTGAGTAACACCAGCTATTGTACAGTTATAGAATATTAGCTCAGAGAACGCAAATACAAATCCAGGGCCTTATTTCCTTTTAGTTCCCCGTGCACTGGATAGATACTCTCTCGTACTAAAGCTATAAACTACGACTCTGATGATTGAAACTAACACTCTCCTCTATTATAAGTACACTGGCATTTGGAGCGTTGCATTATTACTGGAATAGCACTTTGATTTGACCACCGATATGGACCTTTACAACACTGGCGCCTCAGTGCCTGTCATGGTTTAAATGTTGCTAAATATGACGATAAACTAAACTAAACCAAATTAAAAAAAAAAAACATTCAACACCTCTGTTAAAAGATTGAAGAGATTCTGTATGTCGGCAAATACTCTCTTGAACCTCGGCAGGTGTAGAGAGCATGACTGGCTGCATTAGAGCCGGGTTTGGCAACGCAAATGCCCAGGAAAGCAGAAGATTGCAGAAAATGGTAAACATCACGGGTACTGACCTCCCCACCATCTACAGGATCTACAGGAGTCGCTGCCTCAAAATGGCAGCCAGCATCACCAGGGATCCACAACACCCTGGTCACACACTCATTTCACTCCTACCAGCAGGAAGAAGATACAGGAGCCTGAAAACTGTAACGTCCAGATTCAGGGGCAGTTTCTTCCCAACTACCATCAGGGTATTAAACACTACAACCTCCAACTGAGCTCCAAACTATATAAATTTGGGGGTGTTGTTTTTATTGGTTCTGTCTTTGCACGATTAGTTTGTTTTTTTACATACTGATTTATTTATTTTTGTTTATTATAGTGTTCACAGTATACTGTGTACATATCTGTTGTGGTGCTGCAAGTAAGAATTTAATTGTTCTGTTTCAGGACATATGACAATAAAACATTCTTGACCTTCATCAAGGGCAGAACTTCTGGTTTCCTTTCCTTTCCCTTAATTCAGTGTTGCTCATTCCCAGATTAACTGTGAACACTTGAAAATCCTTTCAACATTTATTTACTTGGAGTTTTACTTTTAATTACTTCGGGTGCACAGTTCTACCGTTGAATTCTCAGCTAAACATTAGTTCAGTGGAGATTCTCTCGAAAGATGGGACTGCCTCCCCATGCTGGGCTTCTACATAGCAAGTCATATTTCAAGATTTGTTGTGATCTGCACTTGGAACGGAAAGCGATTTCATAAGCGTGAAGTACAGAAACCTGATGCAGCTGTGGGAAGGACAATTTTGTTTGTCACACACCCGGACATGGGGCTCCGTGGCAGAGTTTCGAGAAGGCTTGACATTATCTGCGTTTCCATGCTAACTCGTTTGGGGATTCCCGAACATCTGTCTCACATTCAGATACATTTCCACTTCGGCCCTGGGGGTGGAGTGATATTTACTCACAGGGCAGGCCTGGCAAGCACATCATGTTAATATTTTGCTTAACCCTTTTATCACCAAACCTGTATTCAACGATGGTCAGAGAGTCACGGTAACACAAAATGTTACTACCTTTGAGGTCTTAATTGCATTGGCGCTGGCTCTGACTGACTTACAGGCCTCACAGATATCGATTCTTACTGAGGTATGGGTTCCACACATATTACACACATTCACAGCTTCCACATTCAAGTTCTCTCATTCATCCAATAATACTATGCAGGGAGGAAAGCTGGTTTACACTGAAGATAGACACAAAATGCTGCAATAACTCAGCGGGACAGGCAGCATGTCTGGATAGAAGGAATGGACGTTTCGGGCAAGACCCTTCTTCAGAAACCTTCAGGATTCTTCATGATCATCAGGAAGAAGGGTCTCAACCCAAAACGTCACTAGCATTTTGTGTCTGTCATTCAATAATACTACAACGTAGTAGCACTTGATCCTCGGCTCTGACTGCGATTTAATTTAATCTCTCAACTTTGCTGTGGTCACAAGGGGTTAAACAGGAAATTAATTTCACACTCCACTTATGTATGTGGTTGATGTGAGGCAGTCGGTCGGTGACTTCCACAATGGCAGTAAAACCTTTAGGTGCAAATGCAGTTTCTCTGAGGTAATTGCCAAAATAAATTATTTATCACACCGTCGTATGTAACCAATTAACCAACAGTGACTAGCAGTAACCACTCGATAAAGAATAATTAATTACTAAATCAATAAGTTTAAACATTCAGGGAATAATTTGCTCTTTGTGAGATCTTGTCAGAATGTAGAATGGCCATGCTCGCTGGCTACATGTTGGACTCCGATCCTTAGAGGTAAACATGCCATAGACATTAATTGGTAGGGTGTACTCCCAGCCATATACATTGGATTTGTGCATCCTCCCAACTCATTGTCCTCCAGAATACTCCTCCATTTTGAATGGTTATGGATCATGGATTTTCACAAGTTGGCTGCAGTGTTATTACTTTCTGAGGTGTTTGAGAACATCCCCAAAAAAATCCTCTGTTCATCTGATAACCTCTTGCCATGAAGGAGCTTCAAATTGAGTTTGTATTTTGGGCGTTCGGTGTCAGGCATGCAAACAATGTCATTGACCCAGCGGGGATAACTGAATGTAATTACCTCTAAGGATCGGAGTCCAACATCGCAGAGGATCTTACCTGGTCTACCAACACCATTACCACAGTGAAGAAGGCACAGCAGAGACTCCACTTCCTGAGGATCCTCAGGAAGACCAACCTGCAGGAGAAGCTCATGATGTCCTTCTATCGCTGCTCCATCGAGAGTGTGCTGGCATACTGTATAACCACATGGTATGCCAGCTGCTCAGAAAAGGACAGGAAGGCCCTTCAGAGGGTCATCACGACGACCCAGAAGATCATCGGTTGCTCACTGCCCTCCCTGGAGCACCTGTTCAGCCTGCGCTGCCTCAGTAGAGCAGGAAAAATAATAAAAGACCCATCCCACCCCGGCCACCGTCTGTTTGTTCTTCTGCCCTCTGGTCGACGTTTCAGGTCGATCAAATCCCGAACAAACAGACTCAAGAACAGTTTTTACCCCAGGGCCATACGAGAACTGAACACTACTTTCTGCAATAGGTCACACTGTTAAAACTTTTGTATTTAATATATTGGTATTTATTTGTTTTGCATTTATTGCATATCTGTTTTTTACGCACCGTCAGGATTGCTATTTTTTAATTTCGTTGCACTTGTTGCAACGACAATAAATGAATATTATTATTATTATTAGGGCCTCATTGTTGGGGAAGTTGGCGACAGAAGTTGTTGGTTCACTTAGCCTGTCATTAACTCGGGAGGAATCTGCGCATATATTTGTTGGTACCGCCTCCAAGTTGTCAATGCCACAGAAACATGCGGTAGGACAAGGATCATATTTGCCCAGTAGTCTATGAGATTTGTGTTTGCTTCCTTCGGTGAATAAGCTAATTACTTTATACAGGTCCTCCGGATGCATGCATTTTCATATAAGCATTGTCTTCATAATGCAGCTTGATGGCTGAAGATGGATTGACTTTGCTTCTGGAGTGGAGGTGTCTTGAAGTTTTCCCATTTGTTCTGTAGGATAGTCCCACATTAGCCAGTGAGACACAGCAAAATGATGAGAAGGAGCAAGAAGATTAGCAACTTTGCAGATGATACAAAAGGAGGTGGTTTTGCAGATAGTGAAGATAGTTGTCAAAAATTGCAGCAGAATCTTGATCGTTTGGCCTGGTGGGCTGAGGAATGGTAAAAGGAATTTAATACAGTGAAATGTGAGGTATTGTATTTTGGTAAGTCTAACATGGGCAAGACCTGCACAGTGAATGGTAGGGCTCTGGGAAGTGTTGCAGAGCAGAGGGACCTACGAGTGCAGGTACATAGTTCCTCGAAGGTGGCGTCACAGATAAATGGGGTGGTCAAAAAGGCTTTTGGCACATTGGCCTTCATCAGTCAAGAGTATTAAGTAGTTGGGAGGTCATGTTGCAGTTATATAAGATGTTGGTGAGGCCACTTTTATGTATTATGTTCAGTTCTGGGCACCAAGTTATAGGAAAGATGTTGTTAAGTTGGAAAGGGTGCGGAAAAGATTTACAAGCATGTTGCCAGTACTTGAGGGCCTGAGCTATAAGGAGAATTTGAGCAGGCTGGGACGTTAATTATCTGGAGCACAGGAGGATGAAGGGTGATCTTACAAAGGTGTATAAAATCATGAGAGGAATAGATCGGGTAGATGCAGAGAGTCTCTTGTTCAGAGTAGGGGAATCAAGAACAAGAGTGCATAGGTTTAAGGTGAAGAGGAAACAATTTTATAGGAATCTGAGGGGTAACTTTTTCCACATAAAGGGTGGTGGGTGTATGGAACAAACTGACAGAGGAGGTAGTTGAGGCAGGAACAATTGCAACGTTTAAGGAACAATTAGACAGGTACATGGATAGGACAGGTTTAGAGGGATGTGGGCCAAACGCAGACAATTGGGACTATTCTAGATGGGACATGTTGGTCAGTGTCGGCAAGTTGGGCCGAAGGACCTGTTTCCATGCTGTCGGACTCTATGACTCTGAGTGTTTTGGGACAGTGACTCAGCCTTGCTTGACACTTGTCTACACGGAGGTTGGATTGAGACCACTGTGATTCATCTTCCACAGCCTCCTGGGAGGGTACATTGCTCCAGAGGTTCACAGCTTCCTAAAATAAGAAATTCCTTCTTGTCTCTTGATTCTGAAACGATGCACCGGGGAAATAATTTCAACGGTATTATCCTGTCAACCCCCCCCCCAGTCTAACATCCCAAGTATTAATTTGTTCAATCTTTCCACATAAACCAGTCCCTTCACCCCAGAACTCAATGTTGTGAACCTCTCTCTCTGGACATTATCCAAGTATATCCTTCTAGTAACGAGACCAAAGTGCTCTGGTTGTGATTTCACTCAAGCCCTGTTATTGTAGCAAATCCTTTGCACTTCATTCATCTTGCAATAAAGTCTAACAAGCCACTCATTATCCCATGTACATGCAGTACGGGCACACTAACTTTGTACTTCTTGATCAAGGACAACCAGATTTTGTTCATTAGTCTCAACCATTTAAATGATATTCTGCTTTTCTGTTCTTCCTACAGAAAGAACAATCTGTACCCTCACTTTTCCCACACAATAGTCTCCATCTGCTATGTCTTGGCTCACCCTGTGACTTAACATCAACTAATCCTGTCCCCATGATTCTTATTTGCTGGCAATACTCACTGAGTGGTTTAAATAAAGAGGAGTTGAACTTTGTTTTCAGAGCAAAAAAAAAGTCACATAAATGCAGAACTCTGGCAAATTCTGGGGAGCTGAGAGTTTGTGGTCTGATCTCCACGTCATTCTCTAGACGCATCCTATGAATGGAGCAGGCTCGAACGTCACCAGAGTGCGTCAGATTCAGACGTCATCCGACAAAAGGCCATTTCTGAACCGAAGCTAATAATAATCTGTGCCCGGAGACTGCTACCTTCAAACTCTGCTTCCATCAGCAGCCGCCGTCGCCATGGCAACACTGACATCTTTTGATGACTGCAATTTTCTGCAGCAGGGGGTGTGCGAGGCTGCAGATTCCCACTCACTCAGGAAGCCAAGTAGAAGCACAGACTGCAATTGAAAACCCACCGCACTGCAGCAATTATGTGAACACATCAGAAACAGGAACAGGAGTACGTCATTCAGCTCCCCGGCGTCCCCTCCGCCAGTAAGACGACACCCGATCTTTTACCTCACTGCCATGTCTGAATGCCACTTAGCACTAGTAAGAGTATCTGACTAAAACTCACGCCAAATCGCTCCTTATCCCACTACTCCTGTCCTTACCCCGACTGCACAGGCAGGTTTAAACCGAAGATAGATGCAAAAAGCTGGAGTATTTCTGCAGGTCAGGCAGCATCTCAGGAGAAAAGGTATAGGTGACATTTCGGGTCGAGACTGAAGTTTCTGTCTGAAAAAGGGTCTCGACCTGAAAGTTCACCTGTTCCTTTTCTCCCGAGATGCTGCCTTGCGCGCTGAGTTACTCCAGCCTTTTGCGTTTATCCATTATTGCGTTTATTGATAAATCTCCAGGGTACAGCTGTCGGTAAGTGGTAGATGAGGAATGATTAAAACCATTTTTTATTTGGTTAAAACAAATTGGATTCAGGAAGAGTGGAAGAGTTTGACTAGAGGGTATGTTTGAAGGTGGCACCAGGAGTTATAGTGCCAGTCACACAGCACAGAATTCACTAGTCGTTTAACCAGTTCTCCACATTGTTTCCCTCTCGAGGTCACACCTTCCCTGGTTAACAATGGGCCTACCAGGGCACCACCCTGCCGGAGGTCATTTGTGGCCAGCTCTGAATGTTCCTAGTCTTTTCTCGCCTCCAGCTCCTGAAACCACCCCCCACCTTCAATCTGAAGAAGCGTCCCCATCAGAAATGTCACCCATCCTTTTTCTCCAGAGATGCTGTCTGACCCGTTAAGTTACTCCCGCATTTACTCCCATCTATCTTTGGTATAAACCAGCATCCGCAGTTCTTTGTTTCTACAGAATCTGGCTATCGGCTCAACCTGTCTACGCTGACCAGGTTTTATGCTGAGCCAGTCCCATTAGCCTGCATTTGGCCCTTATCCCTGGCAATCTTTTCCGTCCATGCAACGTCTAAATGTCTTTTAAACATCCCCAGTATACCCATTCATACAGCTTCCTCGGGCAGCTCATTCCATCTACACACCACCCTCTGCATGAGGAAACAGCTCCTTAGCTCTTTAAAAATCTTTCCGCTTAAACCTATGTCCTCTAGTTCTGGACTCCTCTAACCTGGGAAGAAGACTGCGACCATTCACCGTATTTATGCCGCCCCTGATTTTGTACACCTCCATAAACATCACCCCTCATCTTCCTGACTGTGCTCCAGACTAAATAATCCCAGCCTATCCAGATAACTCAAGCCCTCGAATACTGGTAACTTCCTGGTGAATATTTTCTGCATCCTTTCAAGTAGAACGATACCTTTCCTACAACAGGATGACGAGAAATGCATCCAATACTGTGAATAGGGTCGCACCAATGTCAGGTACAGTCTGGTTATTGTAATGTCTTCTGTTTTTCCACTTTATGGGCCTTGAGCCCTAGTCCCTACTCCAGTGACATTCTTGCTGCTAATCCAAGTCTTAGTGATGGTACAGAACAATATTTAGTTTGTTTAGAGATACAGCATGAAAAGGCTCCCTTTGGCCCACAGAGTCCGTGACGAGCAACGACCCCCATACACTATCACTGTCCTACACACTAGGGACAATTACAATTTTTTCTGAAGCCAACTAACTTACAAACCTGTACGTCTTTGGAGTGTGGGAGGAAACCGGAACACCCGGGGAAAAACCACGCTGTCATGGGGAGAACGTACAAACTCCCTATAGACAGCACCCATAGTGAAGATCGAACCCAGCTCTCTGGTGCTGTAAGACAGCAACTCTACCACTGATTTATGAAAATTGGGGAAAAAAGTTGTTGCTGTAATTCTGAAAATTAACTTGCTTCCTCTCTTCCCTAATTCTGATGATGGTTCCCACACATGAAACCAAATTTTAACTACAGTATTTCTTTTTCCACAGATACTGGCCACAATGCCGAGTACTTCCAGCATTCACATTTATTTTTTGATTTTCATTTACTATAGAACTCATCACCACTTCACTTTCAAGAATTGCAACCTTGAACAGGTTCTACTCTGCTCTCTGGCAGATCCTTTGCCAGTTTGTTTTGTTTTGTTCAGCCTCAGCGGTTTCTCATTCCCTTCTAATCTATCTAAACCCAATTTATTTTATCGCTTTCCCAGTTCTGATGTAGAGTCCTGGATGGCACGAGGTCACAGCTGCTGCCTCACAGTGCCATAGACCAGAGTTCGATCCTGACTTTGGGTGCTGTCTGTGTGGTTTGCATATTCTCCCTGTGACATTGTGTTTCCTCTCACATCTCAAAGACATGAGGATTTGTAGATAAATTAACCGCTATTATATGGCCCCCAGCGTGTGGGGAGTGGCTGTAAAAATGGGATAACATCGAGCTAATGTGAATGGGTGATCGACGGCCGGCGTGGCCTTGGTGGGCTGAAGAACCCATTTCCATGCTAGACCTCTGAACCTGACACTGGACACAGTTTCTGTTTCCACAGATGCTGCCTGGCCTGCAGAGTGATTCCAACATTTCTGCATTCAGTGCCAGTGCCTAGAAAATACTGCAGATTTGGAGCAGCAGTGCCAAACTGTGGCAGAGCTGGTATCTGTGGAGTGCTAACCTTTCGGGGGGGTGGGGGGGAGCATACAGAATGGTACTGTCTTTCTAAGAATGTAGTATGGATAAGATAATAATTGGATGAGATTCAGAGACCACTGCTAAATCTCTCATGGACAGCTCTTCTTCCTGATCTGTGCTAAGCAGCAACTTATTCAAGGTGTTTCAGCTGATTTGCTCCAATTCGCATACCTATGATACTCGAAACAGTCTGGAATAAAATTCTCACTGCCACACTGATTTGTTTCCTGGCCAGCTTACACCAGTGCTGGTATGATGCTGCCAGTCTATTCAACTTTGGTAGCATCACCCTGTCCCATATCAGGGACGCAAAGACACACACACACACCAAAGGTGTAGGAAGGAACTGCAGTTGCTGGTTTACACCAAAGATATAGACACAAAATGCTGGCGTAACACAGCGGGTCCGGCAACATCTCTAGAGAAAAGGAATAGGTGACATTTCGGGTCGAGACCTTTCTTCAGACTGAGAGTCCAGGGAGAGGTATGAAAAGACACAGGACAAATCAAAGCCAGCACCGATGATCAAGGAAAGGTGGAGCCCACGATGCACCATAGTTGGCTGTGGAAGAGCTAATATCAAAGAGATATATGGATGCAAACAGTGGAACTAGAAGGATGACTAGGATGGGGGAGGGGCAGAGAGAGAGAGGGGGCATGCAGGGGTTACTTGAAATTAAAGAAATCAATATTCATACCACTGGGTTGCAAGCTGCCCAAGTGAAATATGCAGTGCTGTTCCTCCAGTTTGCTTGTGACCTCACTGACCGTGGAGGAGGCCCAGGAAGGGTTAGTATGGGAATAGAAAGGCGAGTTAAAGTGTTTGGCAACCAGAAGATCAGGTCGGCTGAGGCGGACTGAGCGAAGGTGTTCAGCGAAACAATCGCCCACAAAACCTATTTCTTGCCTGTGCTATGGGTTACCGATATGTGTACACATGCATCGTAACTGATGCAGTGGAATGGACTAACATGGCAAACAACAAGGATGTGAGTAAATTACAAGTGGGATGGAAAATATTGCATGAAGTTAAGGGAAGCAACTGGAATTATATTACAAAATGAAGAGCCAAATTCTCACTTCCCACTTCAAAAAAACTGGAACAGTTTACAAAGAAAAGGGGAATTTCTGGTCTGATGAAAGTGAGGCAATATCAGAAACATCGGTCCACTATCTGAAACTGCCTGGTTTTAACAAATGGAGCTTCTCCGTGTGCCCACACAAGCTGATCTGGACACACATTGAAAACACTCAAAGGTTAATCCGTATCTGAAAGTACACATGGCCTTTGGCCTCAAGAAGCCTGGCCCTGGTCAGAGTTTAAACCTGGTTATAGGAGTCATGTTTAAACTAGAGTTCTCTTTCTCAGTCCTGAAAATAGCTCATTGGTCTTTTCAACCTTAAGTGCCAAGCAGTGATCAGATTTGTATCATTGCACTAAATTGTGAGATTAGATTTTAGACTTTAGACATACGGCATGGAAACAGGCCCTTCGGCTATTGAGTCCGCACCGACCAGCAATCACCCCTTACACAAGTGCTATCCTAATTTACTGAAGTCAATTAACCTACAAACCCGTACGTCCTTGGAGTGTGGGAGGACACTGGAGCACCCGGGAAAAACCCACGTGGTGACAGTGAAAACGTGCAAACTCCACACAGGCAGCACCCAGTCAGGAATTAACCCATGGTTTCAGCACTGTAAGGCAGCAACCCTACTGCTGTCCAACTGTGCAGTCCTGAGATACTTGATAATTATTGTCTACATACCTCCTAAAGCCTGCCCCAAACCAGTTTATCTTGAGCTAAATATGCACGATACAAAGTGCATGGGAAATGAAGGCTGGGGTGTGGCTATGGTTCTCAGCCTCAGGCTGTTGCAGACATGCAGTTTCACTCGATCACACGGCAACAAATCCAACTGCGGGAGATGCAGATTTAGTTGAAACGGAAAAATAATGGTGCTTTACAAAACAACAGGAATAGAGAGCAACGAGCCAGGAGATGGACCGTAAAAAAAAAAGCATCCTCCTGTTGACTTCATCCACAACATACAAACTGCAAGGCTTGAAAGTAGAACCCAGGTCTTTGGCACTTCAAGACAACAGCTCTACCAGCTGTGCCACTGTGCAGTCTTCTCTGTTCCCCATGTAGGCTTCCCTCAGAGTCCACGCACCCTGTCCCCTGCACAAGCTGGCCTGGGAACCCTTCTTGGCCTTTTAACTCGGTTACTTGTTCCAAAGACCACGGGTAGTAACAGTTTCTTCCTCATCTTTTTTTTATGAATGGAATACATGTTTTGAACAGCAGAACTAGATTGGTAGATAAGAGCATGACTTTGTACATCACATAACCAGTCCAGCTGTAGTTTTGTAAACCGCCTATGAACCAAGGATGCTCTGACGAGCCCCGTTTCCATCCACGTCCCGAGACCACTCACACTGAAGCAAGAACAATAAGAAACAACAACTAAGAGAGAGGAACTGGATCCTGCTAGACACTAGTCTGCAGGTAACCCTCCTCTCAGTTCCATCCACTCCAAAACTTTATTTGTTTTAACCAAGACAACTAAAAGTTCCAATTTCAAAAAAATGGATGAGGCAACTCTTTATCCCTAGAAAACCAACTCAGAGGCACATCATTTCACTGTTTTATTTAAAGGATTTCCCTCTCAGCTCACTGCCGAATACAAGGTAAGAGCAGGCTTTAATAAATCAAACATTTGCAGCACACAAAGGCAGCTGTTGGGCGTCTGCATTAATCACAGTGACTTGTGATTGAATTATCTTGAGATAAGTGGGTGAGTGCGAGAGACAGCAGGGGAACGGGTGGGTGCTCAGCGTTTCAGAAGGGGGTGGGAGAAGTGAGGAAATAAGCTTGACTTGGCCCTGAAAACAAATTGTAAGCCCAACCTCTCACCTCGAACCCCAGCACTAGATATCACGTTCACCCCCACCTGTGTCTCCAACTCCTCAGACACTTATTTTTGGGGCAAAGATCAAAAAACTGGTTAATGGCATCACAACCCGCGACTTATTCATGAAGAAATCACATTAGACTTGGAGAGTACGATGGGAGGCAGCTGTACACAAGCAATGGGCAGGTGTCACATCATTGTGACTGGCAATAGACAAAATGCTGGAGTAACTCAACGGGACAGACAGCATCTCTGGCGAGAAGGAACGGGTGACATTTCGGGTCGAGACCCTTCTTTGTACTGAGAGTCACAGGAAAGGAAAACAAGAGATAGAGACGATGATGTAGAGAGATATAGAACAATGAATGAAAGATATGCAAAAAAGTAACGATGATAAAGGCAAAGAGGTCATTGTTAGCTGTTTGTTGGGTGAGAACGAGAAGCTGGTGCGACTTGGTTGGGGGAGGGATGGAGAGAGAGGGACTGCAGGGGTTACTTGAAGTTGACTGGCACACTGCATTCAGTTAAGGAGGGGGTGGGGGTGGGTCTTAAACGCACGCTCCTGCTTTTAGTCTGAAGCAAAACACCAACCCAACGCTGACATATCTTGGAGCACTGGAGGATAAATACAACAACACACCCAGATGAATCATGGCCTGGCAGCTGCGCCCGTCTAAAATTCCCTGAATAAACAGAGGGTGTATGGTGACAGTGGGCCGAGGTGCAGCTTGATCTATGGGAGAGGCTGTAATAACACAGCAACAATTGACAGCCTTGCTGTAGGATTAACACTCCCAACAGGCCACCCAAGCACCCCGAGCTCCCTCCACACACAGCCACTGGAAGCCAGAGTATTAGAGCCTTAAACTAACCGCCGCACAACCCAGACACAGCACGCCGAGCTCCATCTCCCCACCACAGGCAATTATTTTACACTCGCTCAAGTTCAAAACAAGCTGGTATCATTTGCAAATTGCCAGTAAATAAATATGCTCTTTAGATTCCCTCAAACACAATTTATTTATAATTTACAAAACCTAGGTAACCAATCTCCAGTCGCGGATTTGTCACTCATTCACGTAATCTGTACAGAAAGCAAACACTATCAAAATCCAATGGATGGCCACGCACGCACACAAAACATACAGCATGGACAGACGCACACACACACACACACATTTGCTGTTCTTCTCACTGCTTCTTCACTCCGGCTAATTTTCCTGGTTTCTTCTCTTGCCCTCGGCCAGCTCCGCCCACTCCCCGTCCACGGCCACCGAACACACCTGTTGACAACGAACACTGGGTTACATTCACCCAAAACTCTACACCTAAACCTTCCACATTTTTGTTTAGTTGAGAGGTACAGTGCAGAAACAGGCCCTTTGGCCCACCGGTCCACACCGATCAGTGATCTTCGCACACCAACACAACCCTACACACACTGGAGAAAATATACCAAGCCAATTAATCTACAAACCGGTACGTCTTTGGAGTGTGGGAGGAAACTGAAGAACTCGGAGAAAACCCAAGCGGTCACGGGAAGAGCGTACAAACTCTGCACAGGCAGCAACCGTAGTCGGGATCGAACCCGGGCAAGCGCTGTAAGGCAGCAACTCTCCCACTGCGCCCCATTTTCTTCTTCACAACATCCAGCACGAAGACAAATCTGGGGAGTGCAGATCACGCTAAAAACGACTGCACGGGGAAATGCTGGGACCCACCAACTTCTGTCATCAAATGGGATGCATGGTTCTACTGAACACTGGTCTCATGCACGTTTCCCCCCTCCCCACTCACAATGAGGTATGGGTTCCACCAAGCTCAAGTTTATGGTCACAGAATTATAAGGATCAGAAGATCTCCAATCCAGGAAATTAGTACAGTAACCCAGGCTGTCACTTCAGCTGGAGGGAATAATGCCACATCAAAAGAAATATTAAACCGAAATGAAAAGCATTAAAAAAAAAAGTCTATGTTGGAAATCAGAAACAAAAACAGGATATGCGGGAAATACATGGGTCAGACAGCTTTTATGGGGGAGAAACATAAAAAACATGTTTCCCTTTTCAGTGACCTTCTGGATTGTTTTACAATTTCCTGTTTTTATATTAAACCGAGGCCTCAATTCTCAGTGGTATCAAACATCTCCCATGGTGCAATTTCGGAGAGTGAGCATTTACACTGGCTGTGTTGGGGCTAATCCTTTTTCTTCATCGCTGAAAAGTGTATAGACTGTGCACTGTCTCTTTAGAGGGTGCTGCAAGCACATTGCCTACACTATCTCCTGTATTCCAGTATTGAGGGCATGGGCTGTGAGGAGCCCCGAGATTGTACATCCTGAAGCTTTTCAAAACCAGAGAGCTCGAGAAAGTGATCTGGAGCACTGCGATCATTTCTTTAAGGTCTTGATGGAGTGGATGTGAGAGGATGTTCTCACAAATCTGAGAGTCTAGGACCAGAGGCCATAGCCTCAGAATGGTGGTGAATCTGTGGAATTCACTGCCAAACAGCCATGGAGGCCATCAATGGGTATTTTTAAGGCGGAGATTGACAGATTCTTGATTAGCACGGTGTCAGGGGTATTGGGGTGAAGGCAGGAGAATGGGATTGAGAGGGAAAAATAGATCTGCCATGAATGAATGGCAGAGTAGACTTGATGAGCCAAATGGCCTAATTCTGCTCCTAGAACTCGAGGAATGAATATCAGAGATAAGATAGTATCTTGAGTGGTGAAGCCTAACTCACGGTGACAAAGAGGTGAGGGAGGCTTGCTTCCATTCACTCCTCATCACTGAGCCCACGGTGAGGGTCCTATTCATGTTCCCCATTTGCAGTTACAAATGGAGCATGGTATTTCACCTTAGATGACCCAAGCTGCAAGTGATGAAACGCATTATGCCATAAAACTGTTCTTCATCTAGTCACTCATCCGTGAGCTTGGGCAATAATGAGGGGCTGGGGAAGGGATGCTGCAAATGGAGTCGTGCATCAGGATGAAGCCCTACCTCGTCCAGCCCCACCACTAGCACCGCGACCTTTCTGCTGCTGCTGCTGCTTCTGCTGCTGGAGGCCACCGCGACCTCTGCCCTTCGACAGCACCTCCTCTTTCACCATGTCAATGATTTCATCGGGGATCCGGAGATACTTGATGGTACTGCCACGGATGTAGCATTCCGGCATTTTCCAGAACTTGTCTCCATCCTATAGCAGGGCAAACAAAAATCAGAGCTGTGAGGAGGAGATTCAGGAATAGCAACCCCTTCAATCGGGGGATGGAGGAATGTGGTCTATTGTTATAGAGTAGGGTTTCACTCCAAACACCGAAATATAATCAACTTCAGTTTAGTTTACAGATACAGCGCAGAAACAGGCCCTTCAGCCCACCGAGTCCATGCCAAACAGCGACCCCCACACGCTTACATTACTCTACACACATTAGGGACAATTTACAATTTTACAAGCCAATTAACCTCTAAACCTGTATGTCTTTGGAGTGTGGGAGGAAACCAGAGATCCTGGAGAAAACATACTTGGGTCACAAGAACGTACAAACTCCGTGCAAACAAGCAGCCATAGGCAGGATCGAACCCAGGTCTTTGGCGCCGTAAGCATCAACTCTATCGCTGTGCCACCGTGACGCTAATTAGTAAAAGGGGCCATACCACTATAAGTTATTGCAGTTTGTTGTGTACTTGCACAGTTGGAAATCGCACATAACACCCAAGTATTTTACAAGAGTCAAGAGTGTTTTATGTCCAAAAACAGAATAATGAAATTCTTACTTGTAGCAGCACAACAGATATGTTAACATTGTACTCTGTATATTGTACATAGAGTAGCTATCAATTTTTTATTCACACATCCAGATATTATTTGCAGAAAAGTTGCCCTGTCCTTGCAAGTGCCAAATCACTGTGATGCCCAGTGATGAGACATCTCTTGAGCACGGAATTTTCAATTCATTGTTTGATTGCACGATACAGCACGGGGATAATCCCTTCAGCCCCCCGAGTCCATGCTGACTATCGATCACCCATTCACACTATTTCTACGTTATCACACGTTCCCATCCACTCCCTACACACTGGGGAGAAATGTTCCAGAGGCCAATTATCTTACAAACCAGCACGTCTTTGAGATTTGGCAGGAAATCGGAGCACCCGGAGGAAACCCACCTGGTCACGAAGAATGAGCAAACTCCACGTGGACAGCAGCCGAAGGCACTCTGGCGCTGTAAGGCAGCAGCCCTGCTGCCTGATGAAATGAAATGATGAAAAAAAAGAGGAAATTGTGGTCTTATATAGTGTTAGACCTGCCCCCAGTAGTACTGTAGCCCAGTGATATAGAGTGACAGACTGTGGGAAGGAACATTTTTTTAAACTCCAAAGATACTATGGGTTTGGTTTTACTTGCTACCTTTCATAATCTCAGGATGTTGCAAAAGGTTGAGTCCATGAAGACGTCACGAAGTGTGGTCCCTGTCTAATGCAGGATGTTGATGCCATGTCAGCAGAAACATCACTGCTACCGCATGGAAATCCGCCTGACTGGACGCGAGGACCCTTCTGCCACCCAGTGACTACACCAAGAGGTAACAACATCTCAGCAAAGCCAGACTCATTAAAAGAACTCCGGTCCAATACAGTAGCCATGTAACACATACGAGGAAAAGAGTGTTTACGGGCTGCCTCCATCCACTGGCAGCCATTACACACATCACAATCCACATAGAATATTAACGTGCCCTCTTAAATAGGGCCAGAGGCAACCTTTTAAATTGCAAGTGGTCCTGGGTTTTTCAATCAGGGGATAGATTACATGGAAACATAGGAAATATGTGCAGGAGTAGGCCATTTGGCCCTTCGAGCCAGCACCGCCATTCAATATGATCATGGCTGATCATCCAAAATCAGTACCCCGTTCCGGCTTTTTCCCCCCATCCCTTGATTCCCTTACCCCTAGGAGTTAAATTACCAGAGCAAGGAGGTTTATGTTAGTTTTAGTTTAGAGATAGAGCATTGAAATACACCCTTCGGCACTCCGAGTCCACACCGACCAGCAAGCATCTGTACACTAGTTCTTTCTGACAGAGGGGAGAATTTTGCAGAAGCCAATTAACCTACAAACCTGAAATGTCCTTGGAATGTGGGAGGAAACCAGAGCATCCGGTGAAAACCCATGCGCAGGGAGAACGTACAAACTCCGTACAGACAGCACCTGTAGTCAGGATCAAACCTGGGTCCCTGTCGCTGTAAGGCAGCAACTCTTCCACTGTGCCACACGAGCCAATGGTCTAAACAGGTTCCATCCGCGCTATGACCATTCTATGCGCTATGACGCAAAATGAGGTAGTTGCATGTGACCATTGAACCGGGGGTTGGGGGGTGTCACACACCATGCCGATGATGGGTTTCTAGGTAACAATCTAGTCTTAAACCCGATATTACAGTTCTTGCATTCATTTATGGGCAAGCAAAATATCTGCCTTTTACCAAGCGATTAGATTGTTCCGATCATCACCTACTCCAAAGCCGAGATATTTTGCAGGCAATAAAATGATAAACATTGAAGGGAGAAGACAAAGAAATTGAAGAGGAGAAACTTTTATTTGCGGAAAACTGCAATCTGGAATACACTGTCCCTAAGCACGTTCAATAAGACTTTTCAAAATGGAATTGGAGAAATGCTTTAAACGGATAGATCTGAGGCGAGAGTGTACAGGGCTCTTTCTGTGCTACATATTTCTCTGAGTAAAGAAAGAGAAACAACCAGGGATGGTGCGAGCTGTGACCAGCAGGCACGAGTGGCCAACTGGTTTCAAGAGTCGATCCTACGATCGTGTATATGAAGCAAAGATTTTGCACAGGAGGTAAATAAAGCTACACCCTTAAGCAGCACGAGCAGAGTTCCAGTAACAGACCTCACGGAAAACACACCTATTACTGAAAGTCTCACTTTCATACCAGACTGTAACGGCAATTTCCAGATTTGAAGACAGAAGGGCACAGAACTGGAGACAACGCAGGTCCCTCACCAGGCAGCCAAGAGGTGGAAGCCTTGGCACATCGACAGAGAATATATTTCCACTTGGTGAGGAATCCAAAATTAGGGATCATATATAGAGGATAGTCACTAATAAATCCATTACGATGTGCAGGTGAAATATTCCAGCCTCAAGAGTAGAACTCACTATTTAGGTAATTGGCAGAAGTTAAAAACAAGCTAGAAGTATAGTTTTTAATTAAGACATAGCCAAAAGATTAATGGGAGAGTCTAGGACCAGAGGCAATAGACTCAGAATAAAAGGATGCTCCTTTACAATGGAGATAAGGAGGAATTTCGTTAGTCAGAGGGTAGTGAATCTGTGGAATTCATTGCCACAGACAGCAGTGGAGGTCGCCATTGGGTGTTTTTAAGGCACAGAATGACAGATTCTTGATTAGCAAGTATGTCTGGGGTTATGGGGAGAAGGCAGGAGAATAAGGTGGAGAGGGAAAGATAGATCAGCCATGATTGAATGGCGGAGTAGACTCATTCTACTCTGCGCCTGCGCTGCCGTAGCAGCTGCGGCCTACCTGCAGTCCATCTGCCTTTGTGTTTTTATGTTGTTTTTTTGTCTTGATTGTACTGTAAATGTGATGTAGTTTTTTGGGGTGGTGGGAACTGTAAATATAAAATTGTCTCTTCCAAACGGAGACGCGACCCTTTGTTCTGGGTCGTGTCTCCATTCCCGGTGCGGCCTACCATCAGCCAAACCCCTGGGACTCGCCTGTGGAGGCTCCGGCCGCGTGGACGTCGAAACTCGTAGCCCCCTGGGTGGGGGCCGACATCGGGAGCTCCGGCAGTGGCAGCGCCTTCTCCCACCCCGAATCGCGGGGCTTGGGTCGGCCTGCCGCGGCTTGGAATAGGCCGCGTGTTTTTCTCTGCCCGGCGGGGGCTTCAATGTCGGGAGCCACGACCGCCTCGACGTGCAGCGGCAGCGTCTTCACCCGCCCCGGATCGCGGAGCTTGGGTCGGCCCGCTGCAGACGTTTCACCGTCCGGCGCGGCCTGGAACGTGGTAACTACAACAGCCTGACCGCGGGAGAAGACGGCAGGGGAAGAGAAAGGACATTCTGGCCTTCCATCACAGTGAGGAGGTGACTGGAGGAGACTCACTGTGATGGATGTTTCTTTCTGTTTCTTTTTGTTTGATTGTGTGTGTTATTGCTTATTTTTATTGCTCTTTTATTGCTTTTATTGTTCTTGGACTGTGGGTAATCTTTCATTTCACTGCACATTTATGTGTGTGTGACAAATAAACTTGACTTGACTTGTTGGGCCAAATGGCCTAATTCTGCTCCTACGATCTAGGAAGAGAGACTGCAGATGCTGGAACCGTGAGCAAAAACAAGGTGCTGGAGGACCTCAGCCAGTCAGGCAGCATCTATGAAGGGATCTGACTGATGATGTTTAGGGTTGTGACCCTTCTGCAGGCCAACTGAAATAGGAGAGGAAAAACTTGAAAAAGGCTTGGATAGTTTGGGAGAGTGGGCAGAGAAGTGGCAGATGGAATATAGTGCAGCAAAGTGTGGAGTCATGCATTTTGGTAGTAGGAATAAAAGCTTCGACTATTTTCTGAATGGGGAGGGAATCCAGAAATCAGAGGTGCAAGGGGATTTGAGAGTGCTGGTGCATTATTCCCAAATATTTAATCTGCAAGTCGAATTGGTGGTAAAGAAAGCAAATGCAATGCTCGCATTTATTTCGAGAGGGCTTGTGTATAAAAACAGGGATGTAATGCTGAGGCTCTATAAGGCGCTAATCAGTCCGCATTTGGAATATTGAGAGCAACTTTGGGCATTACATCCGAGGACGGATGTGCTGACTCTGGAGAGGATCCAGGGGAGGTTTACGAGAATGATCCCAGGAATGAGTAGGTTAACATATGATACCTTTTGACGGCACTGCGCCTGTGTTCGCTGGAGTTTAGAAGAATGCGGGGGGGCCTCAATGAAACGTACAGAATAGTGAAAGGCTTGGATAGAGTGGATGTAGAGAGGATGTTTCCACTAGTGGGAGAGTGTACGACTAGAAGTCAGAGCCGCAGAATTAAAGGACGTTCTTTTTGGAAGGAGATGAGGAATTTCTCTAGTCAGAGGGTGGTGAATCTGTGGAATTCTTTGCCACAGAACACTGTGGAGGCCTTTGGTGGATATTTGTACGGCAGAGATAGATAGATTCTTAATTAGTACAGGTGCCAGGTTATGGGGAGAAGGCAGGAGAATGGGGTTAGGAGGGATAGATGAGCCATGATTGAATGGCAGAGTAGACGATGGACCGAATGGCCTAATTCTGCTCCTATCACATGATCTTATGAAAGTAAGAGTAGGATGCATTGAGAGCAGGATTGAAAGGAAAAGGAAAGCCATTACTTGTCAGTCTGAAGAAGGGCCCCGACCCAAAACCAAACCAATGATCACCTGTCCATTTTTTTCAGATATGCCGCCTTACCCACTGTTACTCCAGCATTGTGTGTCTATCGTTGGTATAAACCGGCATCTGCAATTTATTTCTATTACGCACCTTTTCCTTGCAATCTTGCTCTCAATGTAGTCCATTTGTCCCATTCTAATGGATCAAGTGGCGAGGCACAAGCATTGAATTGAATACTTCTCTACTGTATATTCCGAGAGAGTACCTGATCAAGATGCAAAAGGCTGAAAAGGCATTTATAAAATTCTAGATTAAATCACATTAAGCCGTGCACTCCAGTCATCAATGTGATACTTCATGCAAAAGCACCCTTATTTTTAAATAATCAGTCCAAGATGCTTTGGTGGAGTAGCCACCCA
Source organism: Rhinoraja longicauda (assembly GCF_053455715.1). Taxonomy (NCBI): domain Eukaryota; kingdom Metazoa; phylum Chordata; class Chondrichthyes; order Rajiformes; family Arhynchobatidae; genus Rhinoraja; species Rhinoraja longicauda. The sequence continues at coordinate 25,925,844 of NC_135980.1, read as the reverse complement.
GTTCCCATCCACTCTCTGAGCTGCACATTTCTTCATTCCCATTCACAATCAACAGAGCCTCCTTTATACCTTTAGCAGCCACCGAGGCAAGCAAGTGAAAGGGGAACTGATCAGAGCCTGGAGTGGTTAGCATTTCCCGTTACCCGATACGTCAATAGCAGGATATTGCTAGTATTCATTCTCACACCAATCCAACAAGGAACCAGCAATATCTCGTGGTATCATTTACACAAACAGATCACATTGTTAAGTCATTTGCCAGAAAAAGCAATTGTGCTCACAACATTTCAGGGATCTACTACAGTAATTTATGAGTCGTGGATTTTGCCAAACTGCTTCTGAAAGACTATTTCTTACACAATCTTGTGAGCAACAAACAGGAAGGGGCCTTTCACCATCTTTAAGCCTGTTTCATAATTTGATCATGTAATGGCTGGTGCTCATTTTAATTCCATTCCCTTTAAGATATTTACCCCACAAAAATGCACCATGTTTAAATATCTCAATTGACAAACCCCCCCCCACCCAACCCACAATTTCTTGAATTAGATCTCTACTGCCCAGTGTCACCGTACCCATCCCTCTTCTGTCAACCACCTCCCTAAAACCTTGCTCTGTACTGATGTCTTAATTTTAAGTGAACAGATTAAATAAACGGATATGCTGAGTCACTTACCCTGGATGTGCAAATCACCTCCCGCAGGTTGATGTTCATCCAGTTGTCACAGCTGACCAGGTGACCATTGTAAGTCTCACCGTTCTTCAACTCCACAAGCTGTTAAACACAAACACACATTTTACTCAATGGAACAACATTTCTTAAACACCATTACTTTACATCGTATCCTGGTATCCCCCTTTGGATATCTCAGCAGCCCATTTCAATAGATGTACGGTCTTTAATTTAACCTTCTTTGGTGAACTTCACCCTGGGACCAGCTCCTGTCAAAGTCAGCCCCTTGCCCTGATACCAAGATGTTATAATGGCCATGTTGCGTTGTAGGGATGACAGCACAGTGGCGCAGCAGTATAGTTGCTGTCTTACAACGTCGAGACCCGGTTTCAATCCTGACTATGGGTGGCGTCTGTACAGAGTTTGCACGTTCGCTCTGTAACTGTTTAGGCCTCTCTCGGGTGCATCTGTTTCCACCCAATTAGTAAAGACATGCAGGCTTGTAGGTTAATTGGCTTGTGTAAATTATCCCTAGTGTGTAGGATAGAACTAGTGTATGGATGATCGTTGGTCGACGAGGACTCGGTGGGCCAAAGGGCCTGTGTCCACACTACCTATAAAAGAAAACCAGGGACAATTAACAGAAGCCAACTTACTTACAAAACTTGCACGTCTTTGGAGTGTGGGAGGAAACGAGAGCACCCAGAGGAAACCCACTCGGTCACAGGATACAGGTACAATTGCTCAAATGAGGCCATAAAAGACTGTAGTCAAGAGTGGGAATGGAAGGCTCCACACCAGTCTTGCTCCATGAACAAAGCATTCAAACTAAAGCACCATCAGCATCCAGTAATTCTCAGAGCATGGGAAGGCTCTAAAAGCATATAGTCAGCAGCAGCTGAGCGTGGGAAACTGGTATCAAAACAAAACTAGCTGCCACTTTTCACACAGTAAATAGGATCTTAGAAAATTTTCATTGGCTGCACAGACTATGGGGAAGCCCTGAGATTCTGAAAAGCTATACAGAGACTCAAGAAACCTTTCCTGGATTTCTCATCACAAACAACGTACAGGTATGTAGGTTAATTGACAATAGACAATAGACAATAGGTACAGGAGTAGGCCATTCAGCCCTTCGAGCCAGCACCGCCATTCAATGCGATCATGGCTGATCACTCTCAATCAGTACCCCGTTCCTGCCTTCTCCCCATACCCCCTCACTCCGCTATCCTTAAGAGCTCTATCCAGCTCTCTCTTGAAAGCATCCAACGAACTGGCCTCCACTGCCTTCTGAGGCAGAGAATTCCACACCTTCACCACTCTCTGACTGAAAAAGTTCTTCCTCATATCATATCATCATATCATATATCTACAGCCGGAAACAGGCCTTTTCGGCCCTCCAAGTCCGTGCCGCCCAGTGATCCCCGTACATTAACACTATCCTACACCCACTAGGGACAATTTTTACATTTACCCAGCCAATTAACCTACATACCTGTACGTCTTTGGAGTGTGGGAGGAAACATCTCCGTTCTAAATGGCCTACCCCTTATTCTTAAACTGTGGCCCCTTGTTCTGGACTCCCCCAACATTGGGAACATGTTTTCTGCCTCTAATGTGTCCAATCCCCTAATTATCTTATATGTTTCAATAAGATCCCCCCTCATCCTTCTAAATTCCAGTGTATACAAGCCCAATCGCTCCAACCTTTCAACATACGACAGTCCCGCCATTCCGGGAATTAACCTAGTGAACCTACGCTGCACGCCCTCCATAACAAGAATTGACTGGGTAAATGTAAAAATAATTGTCCCTAGTGTGGAGGATAATGTTAATGTGCGGGGATCGCTGGGCGGCACGGACTCGGTGGGCCGAAGGGCCTGTTTCCGCACTGTGTCTCTAAATCTAAAATCTGTGTCTCTAAATCTAATGGGGGGGGGGGGGGGGGGGACCTGACCCAGAACATAGAATGGCTGAGAGTTGGGTGATAAGTAAAATCAGCGAGGGAATGAATTGCTGATGTTCTCAAAGGTTCCAGAAGATTCTGTCCCCCCCCCCCCCTCCCTCTGCTTTTCCTTCATCTCTCCACCTCTCTCTCATAGGCATAGGTTCAAGGTGAATGAGAAAGATTCTATAGGAATCTGAGGGGTAACTTTTTCACACAAAGGCTGGTGGGTGTATGGAAAGAGTTGCCAATAGAGGTAGGTGAGGAGGGTACTATCACAACATTTAAGAATCAATTAGACAGGTACACGGGTAGGACCGGTTTAGAGGGATATGGGCCAAACACAGGCAAGTGGAACATGTTGGTCAGTATGGGCAAGTTGGGCCAAAGGGCCTGTTTCCACACCGTATGACTATGACTCTCTCCCTTGTCCTTTCTGATTAGCAACATGTGGTGTGAATGGATAAAGAGGTCATGTGGAATGGAAACCGCTTGCAGCAATTCTGAGCAGAAGGAACGGTACGGTGGCGCAGCGGCAAAGTTGCTGTCTTACAACGCCGGAGACCCAGGTTGAACCAGACTATGGGTGGTCTGTACGGAGTTTGTACCTTCTCCCCATGACTGCATTGGTTTTCTCCGAGATCTTTGGTTTCCTCCCACACTCCAAAGACGTACAGATTTGCAGGTTAAAGAGCCTTGGTACAAGTGTAAATTGGCCCTAGTGTGTGTAGGATAGTGTTCGTGTGCGGGGATCGCTGGTTGGTGTGGACTCGGTGCGTCAAAGGGCCTCTTTCTGCGCTGTATCTCTAAACTAAACTAAGCAATGCCAACTCATGAAACTATGTATGAACTCAACGTAGGCAGGCAGCCTGACTGCGACTGTTCCCCAAACAAACATTTATCAACACAAACTTACCAGACAGTTTCAGCAACATCAAACTCCACCACAGAACACCAAGGGTGGGGGGTTTTGAGACATGCTGTAGTAAAGTGGAACATGCAGAGACAGCTGTCTGAGTGCAATGAAGGAGCCCGAGTCTCAAAGAAACAGGATTGGAGGCTGGAATTAAGCGCTTCAGTGTATGGGTTAAATTTCCTGCAAATTCCAACTTGTCTGACCAGCACAGACTGCGATCTAAACAAAGCAATTCAATATACATTCCAGTTTCACCACCATGCAGTCGGTGGAGCCAGCTCAAATCCTCGCTCCACGAGCGACTCAGCTGGTAACCCTTACAAACACCAGATTATCTGGGATCTTCCAGAAATTAAAGTTTAATCTCATGGACAACAAGCCTCGTGGCCTCTTTAAAATTGTCCCAAGTGTGTAGGGAGCGGATGCAAAAACATAGAACTAGTGCGAATGGGTGGTTGATAGTCAGCATGAATTTGGTGTCCTAAAGGACCCGTGTCCATGCTGTCTCTTTCAATTCAATTCAGATTTGAAATAGGAGCAAATACTTGGGGACAAACCTTGCATGCCATTAGAAAAGTGGTTGTATTATTTTCTTTAAACAACCTGCATTTCTACAACATTCGTACCAGACCGAAAAGTGGAAGATGCATTCTCAGGAGTTTAATCAGAAGGAAAAACATTACACCATTAGGTGTTCAGAAGCTCAGACAAACAAGCAAACAATGGGACACGGTACAAGCGGGTGAAGTAGAGATATCACTCTCCAAAATGATCAGTACATGATAGAGCATTCAACCAGGCTCACCATGGGATGATTCTGCGCCGTCTTCAGTAACGAGAGGGGAAGCTGAAACACAAAAATAATTCAATGAAACCCGAGAAGAATCGGCTTTGCATGATATTGGAGTTTGAAATTAAGATACACTTCCCACAAAAAAAACGAAAAAACTCCCCGCTCCCTCACAATGCTAGAGACTCATGTGCGACCCTGGCCTCACGTGTTGTCAGTGTGGAGTTTGCATGTTCTGTGACCGCATGGGGTTCCTCCCAATTCCCAAAAATGTGGTTTGTAGTTTCATTTGCCCTAGTGCGTAAGAAGTGGATGAGAAAGAGGGCCGAGATAGAACTAGTGCGAATAGGCAACTAGTGGTCGGCCTGTACTCGATGGGCTGAAGGGTCTATTTCCACGCTGAATATCTAAAACTAGAATCCAGCAGCACGTCACAATAACTAAAGGGTAACTAAATGTAAGGGAGGACTTTTTTCTCTGTAGTTTGGTTCACAGGAAGAAGCACAGCAGAGAAGGTGGCGAAGACAGGTGCAATGTGAGCTCTTACAGCCACCAATGACCCTATATAACAGTATACACGAGACCAGAAACCTCAGCATTGCACGGACTTCAATGTGATTTCTCCCTTCATTGCATCAACTGCCAGCTTTAATCTGACTCACGCATTCGCACCCTCTACCTCCAATACATCTTCCAATCTGATGGAAAAGGTCTGATGTTGCGCTGGAATTTATATAAACCTTGTTAAAAATTATCTGGAGTTAGTGCACTCATTTGTGACCACCTCACAGGGCAGTGAAACTGGCCATGGAGGACACAAATTTGTCAGTAATAATAGTGAGGGCCAAACAAGTCAATTATGAATGAAGTACAGTTTTGGAGTAACTCAGCGGGTCAGGCAACATCCTTTTCTCCAGGGATGCTGCCTGACCCGCTGAGATACTCCAGCATTTTTTGTCTTGTTTTATAAACCAGCACCTGCATTTCCTTGTGTTTCGGTCAATTATGAGGACAGGCTTCACAGATTATTTGAGATTTTTTTAATATAGAAAATTAAAGGTGACCTTATTAAAATTGTGAGATTATAGAATTTTATGGTGGTGTTCAACCAGAAATATTTTTCAAAGAGCAATCACTCCCACAGGCACATGGACTTAAATTGTTTCCTGCTCAGAGTCATTCTAGGATTCATTCTGGTGGGGGCACCTAGTGTTGCAGAAGCAAAACATAAGGAAAAAGGTTCTGGAGTCGTCCATTCAGCACCTGGGAACTGCTGTACCATTGAATGAGATCATGGCAGAACATCAATCAGAACTCAATTTTTTTTCACTCATTAACCATATCCCTCAATTTAATTGGTCTCAGAGACAACAGTAAGTGAAGAAATTTTACAACTCAATTCCAACTGGCCAATTCCTTGGTTCCTTGCTTTGAGTATCAATCTTTTTAAACCCCTCAAGAATCCCTTCTTTCCTCCGGATCACACTGCCTAACTCCAAGAATTACAACCTGGCCCGTTTAATCTTTCATCGTGAGGCAACTAGATCAGCCCAAGCATAATGTAGTGAATCCTATTTCCTCCGAGACTAATATATCCAGAACAGGTTATTTTAGAACCAACACTCCTTCACACAAAGGTCAGTGGAAATTTGGGGCTCTCTGCCCCAAAGAGTTGCTGAAGCTCAAGGGGGTGGGATCAAAGTAAAATTCTGAGACAAGTAAAAGATTTGTGTTGGGCGGAGTATCGAAGTAAAGCTAGTAGATGATTTAAGTAACAGTATATGCTAACTGAATTGATGAATGTACTCAAGTTGATACGAGTTTGTGTCCCAAGCTTTGATCCTATACATTTTCCTCATTACAAGTTTTCTCCATTTTTAATTAGTAATTTAGTTTAGAGAGTGTCAAAACAGGCCCTTCACCCCACCGAATCCACGACAACCAACAATCACTGCGCACATTAATTCCATCCTACACACGAGGAACAATTTACAGAAGCCAATTAGCCTACAAGCCAATACGTCTTATAGCTGCAGGAGTCTGGCACTAAGAAAGATAAAGTCTGAGCATAATTATCTTTATTAGAATTAAGGCAGTTCAGACGACTTCACATTTTTTCCAAATATTACTTCTCAACCTAATCTGCAGAGATGAGATTCTTGAGATTTTATATCCGAGTAAATTGTTGCAAATTGCTCCAAACTAATGTAATACAATGACGCAGCAATCTAGAAATAACCTGCAAGCATCATTCATAGAACATTTCGGAGCGCAGGCTTTGGAAACACTGTCGTTTCAAACAAAATGTACACATTCCAAACAAATGAAAAATATTTTGCCTGCAAGCCTGAACTTATTGAAACTTCTAATCACTCTCTAAAACATGACAATCTCATCCTTACAGCTGCACCCAGCTCATTTTCACAACAGAAGCTGTAGTGAAACAGTGCCACCACTGGCAGAGGATGCCTTTACAGTCTGAGGAGTCTGCATAGACATGTTGCTCCTCATGTGGATAAACTGATATTGCTAGCCTAATGCTGAAGTTGAGACATTTGCTTCCAAGCAAACACCCCAGAATATCCAGAAGAGGGCTCCCCTATTACTTTGAGGGAAAATAGCCATTACCACTGCAATGAAAACCTCTCTATACAACATCTGTCACACAACTGGTAAGAATTTAATTGTTCTATCTGGGCCATATGACAATAAAACACTCGTGACTCTTGGAAATAAAGCTAAAATCACCCCAAACTTAATTTGTTCCCATGTTGACCTCCTTCTGTTGGTTACCCTATCATTGAATGTCCTTACAATATGACACAAAAACATGCAAAAGACTATTAATCTTCAACAATACAGGTTCAACAAAGCATTCGGCAAACACATGAGAAACTCCACAAAAACTAATGTAACTATTCATTGTGCTTAGAGACATAGATTGATAGTGTGGAAACAGGCCCTTCGGCCCACCTCGCCCACACTGTCCAACAATGTCCCAGCTACCCTAGTCCCACTTGCCTGCGCTTGGTCCATATCCCTCCAGACATGTCCTACCCATGTACCTGTCCAACTGTTTCTTAAACGATGGGATAGTCCCAGCCTCAACTACCTCCTCTAGCAGCTTGCTCCATACACCCACCACCCTCTGTGAAAAAGTTACCCCTCGGATTCCTATTAAATCTTTTCCCCTTCACCTTGAACCTATGTCCTCTGGTCCTCGATTCCCCTACTCTGGGTAAAAGGCTGTGCATCTACCCGATCTATTCCTCTCATGATTTTGTATACCTCTATAATTTTGTATACCTTTTTTGTATACCCTCATCCTCCTATGTTCCATGGAATAAAGACCTAACTGACTTAACCTCTCCCTATAGCTCACACTCTCTCGTCCTGGCAACATCCTCATAAATCTTTTCTGAACCCTTTCAAGCTTGACAATATCTTTCCTATAACATGCTTCCCTTGTGTGATTAACGTCTCAGGGCCGTCACTTGGCCTACTGTTCTATGCAATACCTCCTCCATATACCTGAAATAAGTAGCTGGATAGCTGCTCCCTTGCACTGAAAGATGGTCTGGTCTATGGGTCTGGCTTAGGCCTGCAATATTTTGGAACAAGTGGCTAACTGGTTTGGGGCAAAATGGTGAGCAGAGTGTTGTTAGTGGGAGAATGAAGGTCTCATGGCTGCCACTGATATCGTCTAAAGACACTGTCTTGGGCTGGGGTATTAAATGGAGATTGCAACCTGCTGCAATCTCAGCTGCTGTCACAACCTCAAGGACCCTACCTATAATATACACCTGGCGAGCAGCAAGCATTAGCTTCACAAGAGCTGTCTGAGTTTTTGTTACAGTGCTGAGACATTAGCTGGCCTCCACCTGTGCTGGAATGTTAGCTGAAACCTCAGCCTTCAGCAGTTGCCTCGTTTTTCGTTTTGTATGTATTGTTGTGGAAATGTGCGTTAACTACCCACTGCAAAACAACCATTTTGGGCTTTCTATAGAGCTCCACACAAAAAAATGGAGCAAGTTGGACACAAAGCTTTTCAGTTATTGCTACTGGTCCAGCATGTACAGAGCCTAGAACTACAGAACTGGAGACAAGAGTTCAAATCCCACTTTAGCAGCAAGGAAAATTACAAGTAAATACACTAGGTCTAGAAGCATTCCCATGAACAAGTTCTCAAGTTCTGATAGATTTGGTACTAAAATTGTTTAATAAAGCATAACCAAAAATGTGTCGTTGATGGTACTGATCAGCCATGTTCATATTGAATGTCAGAACAGGCTCAAAGAACTCCTGCTCTTATTTTCTACGTTTCTTCCTGGGATGAGATGGTTGTCCTGGCAACAGAGACTCAACCAGGTGATGAGAGGGAGTGTGTAGGGCAGCTAGACATAGAAAAAAAAAGAAACAAAATAGGTGCAGGAGTAGGCCATTCAGCTCTTCGACCCAACACCACCATTCAATATGACCATGGCTGATCATCTAAAATCAGTGCCCAGTTCTTGCTTTCCCCCAAATCCCTTGAATCCTTTAGCCCCAAGAGCTAAATCTAACTCTCTCTTGAAAAAAATGGCCTCCACTGCCTTCTGTGGCAGAGAATTCCACAGATTCATAACTCTCTGGGTGAAGAGGGTTTTCCTCATCTTGGTCCTAAATGGCCTACCCCCTATTCTTAAACTGTGACCCCTGGTTCTGGACTCCCCCAACATCGGGAATTTTTTTCCTGCATCTAGCCTATCCAATCCTTTAAGAATTGTATATGTTTCTATAAGATCCCCAATCATCCTTCTAAATTCCAGTGAATACAAGCCCAGTCGACCCATTCTTTCATCATACGTCATCATCATATCATATCATATATATACAGCCGGAAACAGGCCTTTTCGGCCCACCAAGTCCGTGCCGCCCAGCGATCCCCGTACATTAACACTATCCTACACCCACTAGGGACAATTTTTACATTTACCCAGCCAATTAACCTACATACCTGTACGTCTTTGGAGTGTGGGAGGAAACCGAAGATCTCGGAGAAAACCCACGCAGGTCACGGGGAGAACGTACAAACTCCTTACAGTGCAGCACCCGTAGTCAGGATCGAACCTGAGTCTCCGGCGCTGCATTCGCTGTAAAGCAGCAACTCTACCGCTGCGCTACCATGAAGTCAGTCCCATCATCCTGAGAATTAACCTGGTGAACCTACGCTGCACTCCCTCAAAAGGAATAATGTCCTTCCCCAAATTAGGGGACCAAAATTGCACACAATACTCCAGGTGCGGTCTCACCAGGGCCCTGTACAACTGCAGTAGGACCTCCTTGCTCCTAAACTCAAATCCTCTCGCAATGAAGGCCAACATGCCATTAACTTTCTTCACTGCCTGCTGTACCTGCATGCCTACTTTTAGTGACTGAGAAACAAGCTCACCCAGGTCTCGTTGCACCTCCCCTTTTCCTAATCTGGCACCATTCAGATAATAATCTGCTTTCCTGTTCTTGCCACCAAAGTGGATAACCTCACATTTATCCACATTATATTGCATCTGCCATGCATCTGCCCACTCACCTAACCTATCCAAGTCACCCTGCAGCCTCATAGCATCCTCATCCCAGCTCACACTGCCACCCAGCTTTATGTCATCTGCAAACTTGGAGATGTCATTTTATTCCCTCATCTAAACCATTAATATATATTGTAAATAACTGGGGTCCCATCACCGAGTCTTGTGTCACCCCACTAGCCACTGCCTGCCATTCCGAAAAGGAACCGTTAATTCCTACTCTTTGCTTCCTGTCTGCCAACCAGTTCTCTATCCATGTCACTGCCCTACTCCCAATACCATGTGCTCTAATTTTGCACACTAATCTCTTGAGTGGGACCTTTGCTAACTGGTCCTTAATTCCCTGTTTTCTCTCACCCTCCTTTCTTAAAAAGTTGGGTTGCATTGGATCAGTTCCTGTGGACTGGAGGGTAGCCAGAGTCGAGAGAACATTGGAAAATGATCACCAATGCGTCCACGATTTCTAGGGCCACCTCCTCGAGTACTCTGGGATGCAGACCATCAGGCCATGGGGATTTATCTCTCTTCAGACCCAATAGTTCACCTAACACCTTTTCCTGCCTAATGTGGATTCCCTTCAGTTCCTCCCTCCCAATAGATCCTCAGTCCCCTAGTATTTCTGGAAGATTATTTATGTCTTCCTTAGTGAAGACAGAACCAAAGTATTTGTTTAACTGTTCTGCCATTTCTTTGTTTCCCCATTATAAATTCACCTGACTGTGATTGGAAGGGACCTACATTTGTCTTCACTTATCTTTTCCTTTTTACATTAACTAAAGGAGCTTTTAGAGTCAGTTTTTATACTCACCGCACTCTTGCTTTCATGGTATTTTTTTCCCCGTCTTAATTAACCCCTTTGTCCTCCTCTGTTGAGTACTACATTTCTCCTCATCTCCGATTTGCTGCTTCCTCTGGCCAATTTATACACCTTTTCCTTAGATTTAACACTATCCTTGATTTCCCTTATTAGGCATGGTTGAGCCGCCTTTCCCTTTTTATTTTTTCGCCAGACAGGGATGAACAATTTTTGGAGTTCATCCATGCGGTCTTTAAATCTTTGCCATTGCATGTCCACCGTCAACCCTTTAAGTATAATTTGCCCGTCTATCCAAACCAATTCCCATCTCATACCTTCAAAGTCTCCTTTCTTTAAGTTCAGGACCCTAGTCTCCGAATTAACCGTGTCACTCTCCATCCTAATGCAGAATTCCACCATATTATGGTCACTGCTGCCCAAGGGGCTTTGCACAACAAGATCACTAACTAATCCTTCCTCGTTACACAATACCAGTCTTGGATGACCTGTCCTCTAGTCGATTCTTCTAGTCGGTTCTTTAAAAAACCATCCTGTATACATTCGAGGAAATCCTCATCGTCAGCACTGCTACCAATTTGTTTGGCCCGATCTATATGTAGATTAAAGTCACCCATGATAACTGCTGTACCTTTGCTACACGCATCCCTAATTTCCTACTTGATGCTATCCCCAACTTCCCTACTGCTGCTTGGCGGTCTGCATACAACTCCAACAAGCATTTTCTGCCCATGGCTATTTCGCAGTTCTACCCATACCGATTCTACTGAAGAAATCTCCAGAGATGCTGCCTGTCCCGCTGAGTTACCCCAGCATTTTGTGTCTACCTTCGATTTAAACCAGTATCTGCAGTTATTTCCTGCACAGTCTGATGATGGGTCTCGGCCCGAAACGTGCCCCATTCCTTTTCTCCAGAGATGCTGCCTGACCTGCTGAGTTACTCCAGCACTTTGTGTCTGTCCCCACAAGTACCAGCAGCGGCCTTTCCTTCACAACCAGGCGGCGTCATTCTCTTCTCGTCTCGTCTCCTCCCTCGTCGTCGCCGCCTGAGCCCATCCTACCCCGCCCGCATCCACTCCCTCCCTCCTTCCTTCCTTCCTTCCTTCCTTCCCCCTCATCTCCGCCTGCCTTATCCTTCTACTTTCGCTCTCGCCGGCTCATTTGCTCACCATTTTTCCGCCGCTATTCTTCTTTCTCCGAAATCCCGGACCGGCTGCAACCAAACTTGCTGCGCGCGCCCGCCTCCTCCCCTGAGTGACGGCCGGGTGCGCCAATCAAAGCAGGCGCTCGCAGCACCGCCCATTCTCCGATTGGCTGAGGTCAGGAAGCCAATCAGCGAAGGCAACATGTTTGGTTGGTAGGCGGGGAGGAGCCGTAGATTGTATTGGCGGCCGTCGCAGTGGCGGGAAAGAGCAGTTGTCGCAAATTGCGGCCCACTGCCAGAGTTTAGTTTAGATCAGTGATACAGCGTGGAAACAGGCCCTTCGGCCCACCGAGTCCGCGCCTACCAGCGAACGCCCCCCGTGCACACTGGGGACGATTTACAATTTTCACCGAAGCCAATTTACCCTCAAATCCGCATGGCTTCGGAGGTGGGAGGAAACCGGAGCATCTTTACATTGACACCCTTGACAAGGTTCAGAGGCGTGCAGCACGGTTTGTGACGACTACTCAAGACAGTCAATCGTCTCCGATATGTTAAATCGCCTTGGCTGGGAGTCGCTAGAGTCAAGATGCACCAAAGGCCGCTTATGTACTGTCCACAAAGAGACTCATGGCATCATCCCCATTAACATATCTCACTTTATTCAATCCAATACCCAGAAATTTACAAGACAGTCCTCAGCCATTTCATTTATACTAGAATTAGAACAAACAATAACAGCAACCTACATTCACTATATCCATGGACTATCCCAGAGTGGAACATCCTTCCCGACACCACCAGATGTGCACCAACCTTGTCACTCTTCAAGTCACAGCTCGACAACTTGGACATGGATCATCTCACCAAACTTGCCCACATAAAAATCTAAATCACCTTTTTGCAACCAGTACCCACGCGGGCGAAACCTGCATGAGATAGCCCAGCTGTTGGCGGTTGTGCAGTAGAAAACAGAAACCCTGGGGAAAACCCATGCGGTTACGGGGGAACGTGCAAACTCCGTACATACAGCTCCTACAGTCAGGATTGAACCCGGGGCAATGGCGCTAAAAGGCAGCAACCACCGCTGTGCCACCCCAGTTCAACTCTTGTAAGGGGGTAGACTCAAAATGCTGGAGTAACTCAACGGGTCAGGCAGCATCTGGAGAGAAAATTCACTCCAGATTTACCTTCGGTTTAAACCAGCATCTGCAGTTCTTTCCCACATCTCTTATAAGGGGTATTAAAAGAAATGGACCACAAATTAAATAACTATTTTGTGACTCTATCCCAAAAGACATAAAAAATATACAGGAAGGAAAACCAAGTTCCCAGTGCAAAAGAAAAGGTAATGACTTGGATGAAGGGTTTAAAAGTACCATTAGCAAATTTGCAGATGATACAAAGCTGGGTGGTAGTGTGAACTGTGAGAAAGATGCTATGAGGTTGCAGGGTGACTTGGACAGGTTGTGTGAGTGGGCGGATGCATGGCAGATGCAGTTTAATGTGGATAAGTGTGAGGTTGTAGCGACCATAGAGAATGGTCCAGGTCGTCGAACCCTCGGATTGGCCAGCGAGGTCACGTGGGAACACGACCATGGGGATTGGTCCAGGGAGCGACATCGCTGATTGGCCAGCGATGTCAGGTGCGCGTTTGGCGCCCGATTTAGTCAGTTCGGCGAAGTCTTCAAGGAAGACGGTAAGTTTGTAATGGTTGTCCTTTACCTTGTTGTTTAACTCTGTATTCGAAGATTGCGGCTGCAATAAACTTCTTCTACAACCAACAAGTTTCGGACTCGCCATATTGGTGACCCCGACGTGATCTGGACGATCACCGACTGAGCAGGAACCCGACGCCTCGTTGACGATGACCGAGCCGGGCACACCGGAGTTAAGCGCCGGAAGCGTTCATCTTCCGTGGTTTTGGACGCACGCACCGCAAGCTTGGTTTATCCACTCCGAGGCTCAATTTCATATAAAGAAGGTGTCGGACGAATCCACGAAGTACTTCTACCTCGTCAGCGCTCTATCGCCGGACACAACCAAGCGCGTGATGCGGTTCATCGTGGATCCACCTGCGGAAAACAAGTACGAGGCCATGAAGAAAGTATTACTGCGAACCTTCGGATTTAATAAGCATGGTGGTGCGGCAAAACATCTGCACCTACCAGATCTTGGAGACCAACTGCCTTCCGTCCTCATGGCCGAAATGACGATGCTAGCCGGTGAGCATACGGATTGCCCTATGTTCGAACAGGCATTCCGCGAGAAACTTCCCGAGGATGTCCGACTGCTGCTCACGGATTGTTCTTTTAAGGACCCCGAAGCATATGCAGCGAAAGCGGACGCGCTCATAACGGCAAAAAACAAGGCAAGTGGTTCGATCAACAAAGTCTCGACATCAGTGACCACGCCACAGCGACGGCAAGATGGCGCCACGTCTCCCGCCAATTCTCCGAAAGCCCGCCAAAAAGATCCGCACAAGCGCGGCTGGTGCTATTATCACCTACGATGGGGTAACGGAGCCCGCAACTGCCGTTTGCCTTGTACCTTCGCGGGAAATGCCTCGGCCGATCGTACATAGGGGCAGTTACGATTGGCCAGAACCGGCGCCTCTATGTCCATGATCGATTCACGGACACAGAATTTTTGGTAGACACGGGAGCCATCGTCAGCATAGTGCCGCCGACAGACCTCGAAACCAGATCGGGTAAGACAGGTCCCACCCTCATCGCGGTTAATGGCAGCCCCATTCGCACTTTCGGTACACGGAAGATGTCCCTTGTGTTAGGCCTCCGCACGTACGAATGGCCATTCATCATAGCCGACGTCAAACAAGCGATCCTGGGCGCAGATTTTCTCTGGGCTTTTTCACTGGTTCCGGATGTCCGCGGTAACGACCCCCGACCCTCCGCCGAAGATGAGCACATCGCTCCGACAATCGCCTCCTCGCCCAGCCCTACTGTCCAGGCCGTCGTCGCGGCCCCCGACTCGTATGCTGCGATTCTGGCAGAGTTTCCGGAGCTGCTCGTCCAACGCTTTGACACGCCTTCGGCTAAGCAAGGTGTGGTCCATCACATCCGCACCGAAGGCCCTCCCGTTTTCGCTCTGGCCAGGAGACTACCGCCAGACAAACTGGTGGTGGCAAGGGCGGAGTTCAGGAAAATGGAGGAGATGGGAATTGTCCGTCAGTCTGACAGCCCGTGGGCCTCGCCGTTACACATGGTCTCCAAGGCATCTGGGGGGTGGAGACCATGTGGCGATTATCGGCGTCTCAATGCTGTCACCACGGCTGATCGCTACCCCATACCGCACCTACAGGATTTTTCATCTGGGCTGGAAGGAGCGGTGGTGTTTTCCAAAATCGATTTGGTGCGAGGATACCATCAGATTCCGGTGCGACCGGAGGACATACAGAAAACTGCAACAATTACTCCGTTCGGGTTGTTTGAATGGTTGCGTATGCCTTTCGGTTTAAAGAACGCGGCACAGGCTTTCCAGCGGCTGATGGACCGCGTGGGCCGGGGTTTACCGTTTGTGTTTATTTATTTAGACGACATCCTGGTCGCCAGCCCCTCCGTGCAGGAACACCAGGCCCATTTGCGGACCGTGTTCCAGCGGCTCCAAGACCACGGGCTCATAATCCAACCCTCCAAATGTCAATTCGGCCTTCCTGCTCTTGATTTTCTAGGGCACAGAATTACCCCTGCCGGCGCCTCCCCTTTGCCCGAAAAGGTGGAGGCTATCCGGGCATTTCCTAGGCCCACCACAGTAAAAGGGCTACAGGAGTTCGTAGGCATGGTTAATTTCTACCATAGGTTCGTTCCGGCAGCTGCGCGAGTCATGCGCCCACTCTTCCAATGCCTTGCAGGGAATCCGGTAGATTTGTTGTGGTCCCCGACCGCTGAGTCGGCTTTTACAGCAGCTAAGGCAGCCTTGGCAGACGCCACCATGTTGGTCCATCCGAGCCCCTCCGCCCCCACGGCCCTGACGGTTGACGCCTCTGACGTGGCGGTGGGCGGGGTTCTGGAGCAGCAGGTCGGTGGCCGTTGGCAGCCTTTAGCGTTTTTCAGCCGGCAACTAAATTCGGCCGAGCTGAAGTATAGCGCATTTGACCGAGAGCTTCTGGCCCTCTATTTAGCTGTTCGTCATTTCAGGTATTTCCTCGAGGGCCGCCCATTTGTGGCATTTATGGACCACAAGCCATTAACATTTGCTTTTTTGAAATTGTCTGACCCATGGTCGGCCCGCCAGCAGCGGCATCTGACTGCTATCTCCGAATTTACCACCGATGTCCGTCATGTCGCGGGTAAGCTTAATGCCGTTGCTGACGCCCTGTCTAGACCTGCTTTTCCCCCTATTTCGGCGGTGGACTGCGAGGTGGATCCCCAGGAGCTTGCGGAGGCACAGCTCCTAGCGGATACCGTTTCGACTTACCGGTCCACCACTTCGGGATTGAAGTTGGCCCAGGTAGCTTGTGGGTCGGAGGGCACGAAAGTCTGGTGCGATGTTTCTCTTCCCCGTCCCAGGCCGGTAGTACCGCCCTCCCTTCAGCGCCAGGTTTTCGATGCCATTCATGGGCTGGCGCACCCGTCTATCCGCTCCACCTCGGCCTTGGTAGCAGCGAGGTTTGTCTGGCACGGCCTGCGGAAACAGGTAGCGGGGTGGGCACGTTCCTGCGTGCCCTGTCAGACCGCTAAAGTCCAACGCCACGTCCAGCCCCCCGTACAGGATTTCGAGGTCCCGGCTGTTCGTTTTTTTCACATCCACGTGGATTTAGTCGGGCCTTTACCTTCCTCCCGGGGCTACACCCACCTCCTCACGGTGGTGGATCGGTTCACCCGGTGGCCAGAGGCTTTCCCATTGTTTGATATTTCGTCCGCGTCTTGTGCTAGGGCTTTGGCCCTTCATTGGGTAGCTCGTTTCGGGGTCCCGGCAGTTATTACTACTGACAGAGGGCCACAGTTCACTTCGTCCCTCTGGGCCGCGCTGGCAGAGCTGTACGGGTCCAAGTTACAACCCACGACTGCTTATCACCCCCAGGCAAATGGACTCGTAGAAAGGTTCCACCGCCAACTTAAAGCGTCCCTCAGTGCAAGGCTTGAAGGCCCGGACTGGGTAGACCAACTCCCTTGGGTTCTTTTGGGCATCCGGACTGCTCCTAAGCTAGATCTCGGTGCGTCGTCCGCAGAGCTAGTATATGGCTCGACACTTCGAGTACCCGGAGATCTGTTTCCTGACCCTTCAGACCAGCTGCCTACCGTCCCATCAGTGTTAGCATCTCTCCGGGAACGGGTGGGCTCCCTGGCTCCAGTTCCGACTTCACGTCATGGGTGTCCCATGGTACATGAACCGTCTTCCCTGAAGGACTGTGAGTTTGTTTTTTTGCGTAAAGATGCCCATCGCGCCCCGTTGCAGAGGGTCTATCAAGGGCCGTTCCGGGTTCTGCGTAAAGGAACGGCTACCTTCACCTTAGACTTGTGCGGCAAGAGTGAGCTCGTCTCGGTGTCCCGGCTCAAACCTGCACATTTGGATCCGGATCAACCAGTCCTGGTCGGTCAAACCCCTAGGAGAGGCCGACCTCCGTTAGTTCCGCTCAGTCCAGGACCCCCCGTTCCGATAGTTCCTCCAGGACCACCCGTTCCGGCAGTTCCTCCTGGACCCCCCGTTCCGGTAGTTCCTCCGGAACCTCCCGTCCCGGCTGTTCCGCCAAGTCTGGAACCTCCGGCTCCTGTGGTTCAGGCTGTCCCTCTCCGTACCCGTTATGGTCGCGAAATCCGGCTCCCTGTTAGGTTCCGCACCTCGGGTTCTGGGGGGGGTCATGTAGCGACCATAGAGAATGGTCCAGGTCGTCGAACCCTCGGATTGGCCAGCGAGGTCACGTGGGAACGCGACCATGGGGATTGGTCCAGGGAGCGACATCGCTGATTGGCCAGCGATGTCAGGTGCGCGTTTGGCGCCCGATTTAGTCAGTTCGGCGAAGTCTTCAAGGAAGACAGTAAGTTTGTAATGGTTGTCCTTTACCTTGTTGTTTAACTCTGTATTCGAAGATTGCGGCTGCAATAAACTTCTTCTCCAACCAACAAGTTTCGGACTCGCCATAAGGTTATCCAATTTGGTGGTAAGAATAGGAAGACAGATTATTATCTGAATGGTGTCAAGTTAGGAAAAGGGGACGTACAACGAGATCTGGGTGTCCTAGTGCAACAGACACAGAAATGAAGCATGCAGGTACAGCAGGCAGTGAAGAAAGCCAATGGAATGTTGGCCTTCATAACAGGAGGAGTTGAGTATAGGAGCAAAGAGGTCCTTCTGCAGTTGTACAGGGCCCTAGTGAGACCGCACCTGGAGTACTGTGTGCAGTTTTGATCTCCAAATTTGAGGAAGGATATTCGTGCTATTGAGGGGGTGCAGCGTAGGTTTACTAGGTTAATTCCCGGAATGGCAGGACTGTCGTATGTTGAAAGACTGGAGCAACTAGGCTTGTATACACTGGAATTTAGAAGGATGAGAGGGGATCTTATTGAAACAAATAAGATTATTAAGGGGTTGGACACGTTAGAGGCAGGAAACATGTTCCCAATGTAGGGGGAGTCCAGAACCAGGGGCCACAGTTTAAGAATAAGGGGTAGGCCATTTAGAACGGAGATGAGGAAAAACTTTTTCAGTCAGAGAGTTGTAAATCTGTGGAATTCTCTGCCTCAGAAGGCAGTGGAGGCCAATTCTCTGAATGCATTCAAGAGAGAGCTAGATAGAGCTCTTAAGGATAGCGGAGTCAGGGGGTATGGGGAGAAGGCAGGAACGGGGTACTGATTGAGAATGATCAGCCATGATCACATTGAATGGTGGCGCTGGCCTACTCCTGCACCTATTGTCTATAAGAAATTAGTGTTAGCAGTGGTTCACTTGCAGATAAAATGATGGTACGCATTCTGTTCCTTTGTGTCTATGGCACATCATCGTCTTAGTTTAGTTTTGAGATACTGCGAGAAGCCTGGTTTTATTTTATTGGTTCCATATGGTCAAATGAAGGAAGAGTGGTCAGTTTTTCAATGTTTTGAGCTCTTTTGCTTTTGGATATAAAGGTAGTGAGTAACAGGAGCCGGGATCCTGGTGTTTATACTCGTCTAAAGGACCTACAAGCCAACTTTAAACCCAAATTCTGACATTGCAAGTGATAAGCAAACATCTAGTTAGATAAGCAAACATCTAGTTAGTCGACGTCTATTTTACAATGATCAAGCGATTTTAACAGCGTTAGCTGTTTTAGTTGCAAGTTCTACCATTGTATCTATGAAATTTAAATTTGTAGAATTTAGTACAGATTTTGAAAGATAGTAATAAGAAGATCCCCTTAATAGGTAATGATGAAACTTCTGGATTGTTGTCTCTGATTGAGTGTCTCTGAAGATCCTTCATTGCTTCTACTCTGGGGCTGTAGAGAGCATCCTGTCCGGCAACATTACAGTCTGGTTTGGGAACAGCTCTGCCCAGGACAGGATGGCCCTGCAGAGAGTAGTGCGTTCGGCAGAACGCACCATGGGAACTACACTCATCCCCCTGCAGGACCTATACATCAGGAGGTGCAGATCCAGAGCAAGTAAGATCATGAGGGACCCCTGCCACCCCAGTAACGGACTGTTCCAGATGCTACGATCAGGAAACGCCTCCGCTGTCACGCTGTGAAAACGGAGAGGATGAGACGGAGCTTCTTCCCACAGGCCATCAGAACTGTCAACTTTTATAACCCCAGAGACTAAATTTTTGTCGACACTAATAGTAACTTATTAACTTTATTTATATGCTGTAACTGTAATTCTTTTTGTGCACAACCCGTAGGCATTGCCACTTTCATTTCACTGCACATCGTGTATGTGTATGTGTATGTGACAAATAAATTTGACTTGACTTGACCACAATTAATTATTGCTTGGGATTCTCTGAAACTTCCTGGTTGGGCCATATATGGGTGACACAAGAACTTAAATACAATAAAAGACTTATAAAACATTACTAACTCTCACTTACTGCTTTCCCAGGCAGATTTAGAAAGGATTACCAAAAAATTAACGGGAAATAAAGTATGAGAGTAAACTGGTACGAGAATACAAGAAAATAGGAGCTGGTGTTGGCCACAAGGCCCCTCAATCCTGCCGTGCCATTCAATGTGATCTTGTATGTCTCCACAAGAACATCCCTCATTCTTCTAAACTCTAAGGAATAATGAATCCTTTCTGGGCTCTCTTGATATGACATGAATTAGCTTGGCGAATTTCCTTTGCACTTCCTCCAATGCCACTGAAACCTTTTTAAAGTTAGGGACCAAAACTGCAGAATATTCCAGGAGCAGACTCACCACAACCCTGTGCAACTGTAACAAAGCCTCCCTATTCTTAAACTCCCAAACCCTTTTCAATAAACAGCTACTGCATATTGCACCAGTCTTACTTGTGATTTGATAAATATCCAAATGTTACTTTCTTGAAGAGAATGATATCACACGTTACACTCTATTTGCCAGGTTTTCACCCAAACAATTTATACCCCCTTGCAGAATCACAATGCCCTTAACCCAACATGAGGTTCATAAGAGATAGTAGCAGAATTAGGCCATTTGGCCCACCAAGTCTACTCCGCCATTCAATCATGACTGATCTATCCTTCAACCCAATTCTCCTGCCTTCTCCACATAACCCCTGACCTCTACGTATAGAGAATCTATTTCTGCCTTAAAAATATCCATTGACTTGGTCTCCACAGCCTTCTGTGGCAACGAATTCCACAGATTTGCCACCCTCTGACTAAAGAAATTCCTCCTCATCTCCTTCCTAAAGGAACGTCCTTTAATTCTGAGGCTATGACCTCTAGTCCTAGTCTCTGCCACTAGTGCAAACATCCTCTCTATATTCACTCTATCCAAGCCTTTCGCTATTCGGTACGTTTCAATTAGGTCACCCCTCCTCATTCTTCTAAACTCCAGCGAATACAAGTCCAATGCTGTCAAACACTCATCATATGTTAACCCACTCATTCCTGGGATCATTCTTGTAAACCTCCTCTGGATCCTCTCCAGAGCCAGCACATCCTGCCCTAGATATGGTGCCCAAAATTGCTCACAATACTCCAAATGCAGCTTTACAGAGCCTCAACATTACATCCCTGTTTTTGTATACAAGCCCTCTTGAAATAAATGCTAGCATTGTGTTTGCCTTCGTTACTACCGATTCAACTTGCAGATGAACTTTTTGGGGATCCTGCACCGGCAATCCCAAGTCCCTTTGCTCCTCCGATTACTGGATTCTCTCCCCATTTAGATAAGAGTCTGACTTTATTCCAAAATGCATGACTCCACACTTTGCTACGCTATATTCCATCTGCCACTTCTCTGCCCACTCTCCAAACCTGTCCAAGTCCTTCTGCAGAATCTCTACAATATTCTCTACAATATCTGCCCCTCCACCTATCTTCGTATCATCCGCAAACTTGGTGACAAAGCCTTCAATCCCCTCATCCAAATCATTAAATATACAACATGAAAGCAGTGGCCCCAGCACCGACCCCAGCAGAATTCTGCTCGTCACTGGCAGCCAACCAGCAAAAAGTCGCCTTTATTGCCACTCTTTGCATTCTGCCATCCAGCCAACCTGCTATCCATGCTAGCATCTGCCCTTTGATACCATGGGCTCTCATCTTAGCAGCCTCTGAAAATGTAGGTAAACAACATCCACTGACTCTACTTTGTCCTACTACTTACTTGAAAGAGTTTCAGCAGATTCGTTAGGCAAGATCTCCCCTTCACAAAACCATGCTGACTTCGGCCTACTTTATGATGAATTCGTATATTTTAATTTTCAAACTTCAGTCATCTTTTTGTAATATTAAAAATGTGAATATCTAGTTTTAAACCTTTTAGAGGTGCCAACTCCATATTGGCACAGTCTATCACCAGAAAAGCACTGTGTTAGTAACAAAAAAACAGAGAAATTCAGGTGAGAACCTAAGAACTGGTGAATCTCAGGGCTTGAAAATCTATAATTTTTTAGAGTTGAAGATGGTAATGGATACAGTGGTTGGTCCAGAAATTATCTTCTAAAATTCTGTACATTTTAATATCAGGCAGATTGGTGGGACAGAAACATGATCCCACTATTTATGAAAGAAGGGATAAAGAAAACAGGACCTGGAGACACAAGAGACAGCAAATACTGCATTCTTAAGCCAAAATACAGTGCCGGAGAGACTCAGCAAGTCAGGCAGCATCTGTGGAATGAAATGGACAGACGACCTTTCAGATCGGAGCCTTCCTCAGACTTAGTTGTCAGCTTGACTGGTTGCAAGAAAAAAGTTGGCATCTATAACAAAGGATGTGATTCTAAGACACGTGGAAAATAATTGCGTTGTTGAGCGAAGCCAGCATGAATTTACCAAAGGGAAATCATGTTGAACTAATCGATTGGAGTTCTATGAGGACATCCCAATGGAGCAAATGACAGGGATCAGTAGGTATGCGTTTTTTTCAAATTTTCAGAAGGCTTTTGATAAGAAGATCTGTGAACAAAGCTTTGCAATTTGAGATAATATGGTACCATAGATTGAGAGTTGGTTAATAGATGAAAATCAAAGGGTAGGAATAAACCGGATCCTTCTCGAGTTGGAAGAACATAGAACCTTTAGAGAGGAGATGAGAAGGAATTTCTTTATTCAGAGGGTGGTAAATCCATGAAATTCATTGCCACAGACGGCTGTAGAGGCCAAGACAATCGATGTTTTTAAGGTGGAGATTGACAGCTTTTTGATTGGTAAGGGTGTCAGGGGTTATGGGGAAAGGCAGGAGAATGGGGTTGAGAGGGAAAGATAGATCAGCCATGATTGAATGGCAGAGTAGACTTGATGGGCCAAATGGCCTAATCCTGCTCCAAGAATGAACCATTCAAATCTATGCTCTATGAACTTAGAACAGTACAGCATAGGAACAGACCCTTCAACTCACAAATGTCCATGCCGAACATAATGCACATTGAACTTATCTCCCTTTCCTGTACATGATCCATATCCTCCATTCCCTGCGTATGTGCCTACCTAAAACCCTTCTAACAGCCACTGCCATATCTACCTCCATCACCACCCCTGGCAGTGCATTTCAGACACCCACCACTCTCTGTATAAAAAACTCGCCCCACATATTCCCTTTAAATTTTGCCTCTCTCACCTTCAAAGCTATGCCTTTTGGTCTTTGATATTTCCACGCTGGGAAAAAAAGTTCTGAATGTCTACCAAGCTGTAGACTTCTTAGCCAAGGAAACCTCTACCCTGTCAAGCACAACAAATTTTGTATGATTCAATGAGGTCACCACTCATTCTTCTGAACTTTTGAGAATAAAGTTAACATCTCCTCAAATGATAGACCCACCATTAATAGTAACTATTCCAGTGAATCTTTACTGCACTCTCTTTATAACGTGTATTCTTTTTCAGGTAAGAACACCAACATTTTGCGTAATACTCCAGGTGTGTCTCACCAAGACCCTATATAATTAACACATCTTTACTCTTATACATAAATCCCTTTGCAGTAATACCTTCAAAAATCCATGTCTTTCTAATTGCATGCCACAGTTACATGATAAGTTGCAAAGATTTATGTTCAAGGAAGCCCAGATCTCTTTAAACATCATTATTTTCCATTATTTTGCTATTTAAAAGGTACTTAGAATTTCTGGGGGGGTGGGGAGGGGTTTAAGAATGTTTGACCCCATTTAGGTCTGCTATATTTTTTCTCGGTCGTTAACCTTGTCCACTTCCCATTGAAACCTCTGCATCCTCATCACTCATAGCATTTCCACTTAGTTTTGCGGGATGGATGGGATTTTTACACGAGGAGAAAGTAAGAAGACTAGGCCTATACTCTGTTACATTTTAGTTTAGTTTAGAGATACAGCACAGAAACAGGACTTTCAGCCCACCGGGTCCAGGCTGACCAGCGATCCCCGCATATTAACACTATCCTACACAGACTAGGGACAATTTTTTACATTTACTAAGCCAATTAACCTACATACCTGTACTTCTTTGGAATATGGGAGGAAACCAAAGATCTTGGAGAAAACCCACGCAGGTCACGGGGAGAACGTATAAACTGCGTACCCGTAGTCGGGATCAAACCCGGGCCTCTGGCACTGCATTCGCTGTAAGGTAGCAACTCTACCGCTGCACCACCGTGACCGCCCATGTTTCAAATAGTAAGAAGCAAAATCACTGTAATGGAAATGGTGGTACCAATGGTGCGAGACTATCTCCATTTATTTTGCAAATGTCTTATTTCATTAATAAGTCTTCCATAGAATAACATGTGCACATATAACTCATGCTTTACACATATGCAACCAATACATTCCTATTTTACAGTGAGTAATTTTATTTGTATCTATCATTCTCTTCTCTCCCCCTCACCTTCAACCATTTCCCCCTTTGCCTCTTCTCACTCATTTCACTTCCCCATGCTAGGCTATTCCCCACTCTCTACCCCCCTCCCCCTCATACTATGCCTCTCCCAATCCAATGTTCTACACCACTCCCCACCTCCATGCCTTCCCCTCACTCCAAGGCGCTACATGCCTCCCCCAGGACCATCCATTCTCAGTCAAGAGAGTCAAGAGTGTTTTATTGTCATATGTCCCAGATAGAACAATGAAATTCTTCCTTGCAGCAGCGCAACAGAATATGTAGACATAGTACATTGTACAATATAATAATCGAGAGAAAAAAAGTTCAGTATGGGTATATACAGTGCCCTCCATAATGCTTGGGACAAAGACCCATAATTTATTTATTTGCCCCTGTACTCCACAATTTGAGATTTGTAAAAGAAAAAAAAATCACATATGGTTAAAGTGCACATTGTTAGATTTTATTAAAGGGTATTTTTATACATTTTGGTATCACCATGTACAAATTACAGCTGTGTTTATACATGGTCCCCCATTTCAGGGCGCCATAATGTTTGGGACACATGGCTTCACAGGTTTTTGTAATTGCTCAGGTATGTTTAATTACCTCCTTAATGCCGGTATAAGAGAGCTCTCAGCACCTCGTCTTTCCCCCAGTCTTTCCATTACCTTTGGAATTTTTTATTGCTGTTTATCAACATGAAGACCAAAGTTGTGCCACTGAAAGTCAACAAAGCCATTATGAGACTGAGAAGCAAGAATAAAACTGTTCGAGACATCAGCCAAATAGGCTTACCAAAATCAACTGTTTGGAGTATCATCAAGAAGAAAGAGAGCACTGGTGAGCTTTCTAATTGCAAAGGGACTGGCAGGCCAAGGAAGACCTCCACAGCTGATGACAGAAGAATTCTCTCTATAATAAAGAAAAATCCCCAAACACATGTCTGACAGATCAGAAACACTCTTCAGGAGTTAGGTGTGGATTTGTCAATGGCCACTGTCCACAGAAGACTTCATGAACAGAAATACAGAGGCTACACTGCAAGATGCAAACCACTGGTTAGCTGCAAAAATAGGATGGCCAGGTTACAGTTTGTCAAGAAGTACTTAAAAGAGCAACCATAGTTCTGGAAAAAGGTCTTGTGGACAGATGAGATGAAGATCAACTTATATCAGAGTGATGGCAAGAGCAAAGTTTGGAGGAGAGAAGGAACTGCCCAAGATCCAAAACATACCACCTCACCTATGAAACACTGTGGTGGGGGTGTTATGGCCTGGGCATTTATGGCTGCTGAAGGTACTGGCTCACTTATCTTCATTGATGATACAACTGCTGATGGTTGTAGCATAATGAATTCTGAAGTGTATAGACACATCCTATCTGGTCAAGTTCAAACAAATGCCTCAAAACTCATTGGCCAGCAGTTAATTCTACAGCAAGATAATGATCCCAAACATACTGCTAAAGCAACAAAGGTAAAAAATGGTAAATTCTTGAGTGGCCGAGTCAATCACCCGATCTGAACGCAATTGAGCATGCCTTTTATATGCTGAAGAGAAAACTGAAGGGGATTAGCCCCCAAAACAAGCATAAGCTAAAGATGGCTGCAATACAGGCCTGGCAGAGCATCACCAGAGAAGACACCCAGCAACTGGTGATGTCCATGAATCACAGACTTCAAGTAGTCATTGCATGTAAAGGATATGCAACAAAATGTTAAACATGACTACTTCCATTTACATGACATTGCTGTGTCCCAAACATTATGGTGCCGTGAAATGGGGGGTGGGGGGGACTATGTATAAACACTGCTGTAATTTCTACATGGTGCAACTGTTACAATTGTTTCGTTGGGTTGCTGTTGTCTAAATTACTTAAATTATTGCATCGTATGGGAGGCGCATTCCCAATCTCGTTGTACCCCTGGGTACAATGACAATAAAGATATATTGTATTGTATTGTATTGTGAAACCAAAATGTATAAAAATGGCCTTTATTAAAATCTGACAATGTGCACTTTAACCACATGTGATTGTTTTTCTATTACAAAACTCAAACTGTGGAGTACAGAGGCAAATAAATAAATGATGGGTCTTTGTCCCAAACATTATGGAGGGCACTTTATTTCCCACTCCATCCCCCCCCACCCCCTCGCTCACTCTCTCTCCCTCTGGTAATCTACATCTTTCTCTCCCCTTTCGCTCATTTTCCAAATTCTCCTCCCCTGGCATTCTCCTCTCTTTTCTTTCTGTCGCCCTCTGTCCTGGACATGTACACACCTGGCTCTCTCCCCCCTCTCTCCTCTCTCCCTCCCTCACCCCTCCTCCCCCCGGCCGCCGACTCTCTCGGTTTAGCCAGCCTCCCAGTTGATACCAATTCCCTAAATGACATCAGCGGCAGTGTGAGAGGAGAGGAGAGGAGAGTGGGGCGGGCGGGCGCGCGGTCAGTGGCAGCGCTCGGACCCTGTGGGAGGGTCAGTGGGGGCTGTGCGGCCGGGGCTCCACGCTGATGAAGCCCCGCTATGACCGCTTTGGCTGCGGCACGCTGACCATGAGTGGCACTGCGGCCCCAGTGGCCGAAGAGCCGGACGATGCCACCACCTTTTGCACGCTGTTGCCCAGGCTCCCGCCCTGGAAATTCTCCGCATCTTCCCCGGGGTTCCTGAGCGGCCGGAGTTCGGCCCCGAGCCCCGGGCGGCCGGCCCCCGGGCTGGTCAGTGCCCTGGGGTCCTGCGAGTCCCTGTGCCCCGCTCCCTGCTCCCTGCAGCCGCCGTCGAGGGGCCGCAGGGCCGGAGACAGCAGCGCCCGGCTGCAAGGAGGCAGCCTGACCGGGGAGCAAAGCAACCGCAGGGGAAGCTTCATCAACAAACCCCCGCAAGGCTGGCTTCACCCAGAGACACAAATCCTGCACTCCGGAGTCTTGTACCTGGTCCGAGTGAGTAACTTTAATCAGTCAGCACCAGACAAGTGCCAGCGCCAGGGAGTGGCCGCGAGTGCCAAACCCGGCTGGGGAGCGACAGTGAGAGTAAATACCGGAGTAAGAGTACGGGCACCTGGAGTAACACAAAGTACAGTAACAGAGCAGAGTAATAGAGAGTGGAGTAAAGGCGAGCAGAGTGATAGAGAGCTGAGTAACAGTGAGTGGAATGACAGGGAGTGGAATAACAGAGGGTGGAGTAACATAGAGCAGAATAACGGGGAGCGGTGTAATAGAGAGAGGAGTAATAGGACAGAGTAACAGGCAGCAAAATAACAAAGGGAGAAGTAATGGAGAGTGGAGTAACAGAGAGCGGAGTAACAGGAGGTTGAATAACAGGAGGTGGAATAACAGGAGGTGGATTAACAGAGCAGAGTAAGAGGAGGTGGAGTAACAGGAGGTGGAGTAACAAGAGAGCGGAGTAATAGAGAGCAGAGTAAGAGGAGGTGGAGTAACAGGAGGTGGAGTAACAGAGAGCGGAGTAACAGAGAGCGGAGTAACAGAGAGCAGAGTAACAGGAATGGAGTAACAGAGACCAGAGTAACAGGAGGTGGAATAACAGGGCGGAGTAAGAGTAGGTAGAGTAACAGGAGATGGAGTAACAGAGAGCAGAATAACAAGAGGTGGAGTAACAGGAGGTGGAGTAACAGAGAGCAGAGTAACAGGTGGAGTAACAGAGTGGAGTAACAAGAGGTGGAGTAACAGAGAGCAGAAAAACAAGTGGAGTAACAGAGAGCAGAGTAACAGGAGGTGGAGTGACAGAGATTGGAGTACCTGGGAGTGGCAGTGAGGGTATTGTTAAACAGAGGGAGTGACAGAAAGCAGGAGTGCCAGGGTGACTGTGAACAGTGGGGAGTGACAGAGTTGAACCATCAAAGAGTGAGCAGCAGTGAGTGGTGGTAAGTGTGGGAAGCTACAGAAGGTGTAAGGATTGGAAAGGAAGAGTCAGTGTATCACAGAGCAATGCTAGGCATGAGGTCCACAGTCAGAGAGAAAGGTGTGGAGGGGTTAAGGTTAGTTTATTGCCATGTGTACCGAGGTACAGTGAAAAGCTTTTGTTGCGTGCTATCCTGTCAGCAGAAAGACTGTACATGATTACAATCGAGTCATTTTCAGTGAGGAAGAGGTGTAGTTCTCACGACAGACAGTCTCTCTGGAAAAACATGCCGTGGGATTCTGTATTAACCCCTGACTGAGTTGCAAGCCGCTGTGTACAGTACAGTCTTGCTTGCAGAGTGAAGCAGCATCATGCTTTGATCCTGACTGCTGCAGACCCAGAGAAGCACTGGGCACATTTCAAAATGAGTCAGCACATTATCCCATTTCTTCCTCAGTGTTATGTGGCCTGCTTGGCCTAGCCTGGCCTCTCTGTGTAATGCAGAAGCCCTGATGAAGTACATAAGTCAAACTGTAATTTAAGCCGCAACAACACTCCTTCAGCCAGCAGCATCTCTGCAGCCCTACAGTCTGTGACAAGAGACATTCATGTTCATAAGCCCATAGTTCATAAGTCAAAGCAGCAGAACTAGGCCATTCGGCCCATCAAGTCTACTCTGCCATTCAATCATGGCTGATCTATCCCTTTTCTATCAACTCCATTCTTCTGCCTTCTCCCCATAACCCTCGATGCCTTTACTAATCAAAACTCTGTCAATCTCCGCCTTAAAAAATACACATTGCCTTGGCCTTCATGGCCGTCTGTGGCAATGAATTCTATAAATTCACCACCCTCTGGCTAAAGAACCTCCTTATCTCCTTTCTAAAGGCGTGTTCTTTTATGCACTGGAAGACCAGTTCCAAACACAGTATGTGGTCCTTGTGATCAACTCCCTTCCTAAGATTCCATTGTGCGTGCGTGTGTGTTTGTGTTGATGTGTGTAGTCTGAGTGTAGAGAGTGTCTGAGAGTGGGTGAGCCAAGGGATCTATATTGCTTATTGACAGATGGCTTCGTAATTGATATAGATCAATCACTTCCAGTTTCAGGAAAAAAATATTTCCTTTGTTTGGTGGTTCATTTTTTCACATGCGTTTCTGTCCTGTAAACATACCAACTTTAGCTGGCATCTCAAAGTCTCCTTCCACATGATGTATATTAGGGTAGCGCAGTGGTAGAGTTGCTGCCTTACAACGCACGAGACCCGGGTTCGATCTTGACTACAGGTGCTGTCCGTACAGAGTTTGTACATTCTCCTTGTGACTGCATGGGTTTTCTCCGGGTTCCTCCCACACTCCAAAGACGTAGATGTTTGTAGGTTAATTGGTTTCGGTAAAATTGTAAATTGTCCCAAGTTTGTAGCATAGTGCTCGTGTACAGGGATCACTGGCCTGTGCGGACCCGGTGGGCCAAAGGGCCTGTTTCAGCACTGTATCACTAAAGTCTTTATAGATAGTCTATTACACACCTGAAACTCAACCTGTGGCGGAGATCCAGGAGCAGGTTGTTGTGATCTACCTGAAAGCACAGAGGAAACAAATTGAATGAACATGGGTGGCACAGTGGTAGTTGCTGCCTCACTATGCCGGAGACCCGGGTTCAATCCTGACTATGGCTGCTGTCTGTATGGAGTTTGTGCGTCCCTCCTGTGACCGAGTGGGTTTTGTCTGGGTGCTCCTGTTTCCTCCCACATCCCAAAGATGTGCAGGTTTGTGGGTTAATTAACTTTGCAAATTGTCCCTAGTGTGTAGGATAGAACTACTGTATGGCTGTTCGGCGTGGACTAAGGGGGCCAAACTGCTTGTTTCCACGCTGACTCTCTGAAACGAAAACGAAAATAAATAATTTTCAAAAGGAAATGTACAAATCCTTGAATACAATAGAAAAAGGTATCATAGTGGAGGGAGGGTAGTTATTTCAAAGGGCTAGTACAGGCATAATGGGCTGAATTGGCCCTTGGTGCTGTACCACTTCAATTCTATGGTTAACAGTGTTTACGCTTTTGTCTTGTTGCAGTATATGGGCTGCATCGAAGTGTTAAAATCAATGAGATCCCTTGACCTCAGCACCAGAACACAGGTGACAAGGTAAGATTGTGTCCTTCATTGATCAGTACCTCCCCTGCAAGCCTTGCACAGAATGGCCATACATGGGACAGAACCACCTCATGGTCCTCCATCTGTTACTTGTCAGCAGAAAGTTAGAAACAAAATCGTAATCATCTAAATCTCAACTGTGTTTAGTTTTGTTTCTCAAGGGGACACGTTCTTATTTATTTACATTTCAAATGCAGACAAGGTTCTCCAATTGTTCTGTGCAGAGATGATCACAATATTATGTGTCTCATCTGTGAAGGGCTTGCTTTTCGCTCTTTCTCACCCTCCCCCTTCTTTCTCTGTTTCTACCCCTCCCCCTCCCTCTCCCTCCCACTCCCCTTCTCTGTCACTCCTCTTCTCTCTTGTTCCCCACCAGGCACTTCCCACCTCCACTCTCTCCACACCCCCGCTCTCTCCCCACCCCCACTCTCTCCCCACCCCCAATCTCCCCTTCCCCTCTCTTCTCACTGGCACTCTCCCCTTCCCTTCTCTCTCCCCCTCCCTTCTCTCTCCCCCTCCCTTCTCTCTCCCCCTCCCTTCTCTCTCCCCCTCCCTTCTCTCTCCCCCTCCCTTCTCTCTCCCCCTCCCTTCTCTCTCCCCCTCCCTTCTCTCTCCCCCTCCCTTCTCTCTCCCCCTCCCTTCTCTCTCCCCCTCCCTTCTCTCTCCCCCTCCCTTCTCTCTCCCCCTCCCTTCTCTCTCCCCCTCCCTTCTCTCTCCCCCTCCCTTCTCTCTCCCCCTCCCTTCTCTCTCCCCCTCCCTTCTCTCTCCCCCTCCCTTCTCCCTCCCCCTCCCTTCTCCCTCCCCCTCCCTTCTCCCTCCCCCTCCCTTCTCCCTCCCCCTCCCTTCTCCCTCCCCCTCCCTTCTCCCTCCCCCTCCCTTCTCTCTCCCCTCCCTTCTCTCTCCCCTCCCTTCTCTCTCCCCTCCCTTCTCTCTCCCCTCCCTTCTCTCTCCCCTCCCTTCTCTCTCCCCCTCCCTTCTCTCTCCCCCTCCCTTCTCTCTCCCCTCCCTTCTCTCTCCCCCTCCCTTCTCTCTCCCCCTCCCTTCTCTCTCCCCCTCCCTTCTCTCTCCCCCTCCCTTCTCTCTCCCCCTCCCTTCTCTCTCCCCCTCCCTTCTCTCTCCCCCTCCCTTCTCTCTCCCCCTCCCTTCTCTCTCCCCCTCCCTTCTCTCTCCCCCTCCCTTCTCTCTCCCCCTCCCTTCTCTCTCCCCCTTCGCCTCCACTCTCTCCCCTTCGCCTCCACTCTCTCCCCCTTCGCCTCCACTCTCTCCCCCTTCGCCTCCACTCTCTCCCCCTTCGCCTCCACTCTCTCCCCCTTCGCCTCCACTCTCTCCCCCTTCCCGTCCACTCTCTCTCCCCCACCCCACTCTCTCTATGCTCTTTCCCTTCCCACTCCCTCCCTCCCTCCACTGTGTTGACCATAGAGAGTAGATGTAAAGTGGTTGACAGCCACGTCTTTGCAGATTGATCAGCTCCTTGTGCACAGTAATAAGCACAATGAATGAGAGTGGGGTTAGAAATAACAGCACCGATCGATGGAGGCAAGTGAGAGCTGAGTGCGGCTCTAATATATTATTGATGATTCTCCACAACCAATCAGTCTCGTTCTTGTATAACTGAGAATATCCCAAACTGAAAACAAAACACAGGCAAACTCACAAAGGAAAATAAAAAATTGCTGTGCTTCTTGTCGCTGGAATCCTGAGCAGAATGATTTATCGGGAGACTACTGAGGGAGTGTTTGTAGATATAGAAGCAGAATTAGGCCATTTAGCCCATTGAGTCTTTGCCATTCAATCGTGGTTGATCTACTTTTCCCTCTCAACCCCATTCTCCTGCCTTCGCCCCATAACCTTTGACACTCATGCCAATCAAGAACTTATCAATCTCCTCTTTAAAAATGCCCAATGGCTTTGCCTCCACAGCCACCCATGAAGATGAATTTCACAGATTCACCGCCCTCTTACTAAAGAAATTCCTCCTCATCATTCTAATGATGCATTCTTTTATTCTGAGGCTGTGCCTTCTAGTCCTTGACTCCATCACTGCTACTTTTCCTATCCTTTCTTCTTCAGTGTGAAGATTCTCTGAAGTACAGATGCTCTTATCCGTTGAGAGTGTTCTTGTGCTAATGTACCTACTGCTGACTCGAGTGAGACGGGTTAATTTTGCATATTGTAGGCAGGTGATTTGCCCCCCTTCTTTCCCCGTGCAGAAAGCTGCTACTAATTGGGTGAAGAAGCGTTTTTTCAGTGATCTCATGAAAACAGTCCACAAAGAATGACTTGGAACTCCCCAGGGGCAGTTGAGGAGATACACTTTTATTACAATTCTGGGAACTGTGACTTGTCAAAAACAAAGGAAGTTAAATTATAATTAAGATCTTCCCATCAGTGGAAGTGTTCTCATTACTCTACCAGGTTCCAATAGTGATGACTTATTGAGCTCTGGTTTTGCTTGTCTGGAAAGAATGTGCTATTGATTTGGTTCACAAAATGCTGGAGTAACTCAGCAGGTCAGGCAGCATCTCAGGAGAGAAGGAATGGGTGACGTTTCGGGTCGAGACACTTCTTCAGACTAATGTCAGGGGGGGCGGGACAAAGGAAGGATATAGGTGGAGACAGGAAGATAGAGGGAGAACTGGGAAGGGGAGGGGAATAGAAGGACAGAGGAACTATCTAAAGTTGGAGAAGTCAATGTTTATATCGCTGGGCTGCAAGCTGCCTAAGTGAAATATGAGGTGCTGTTCCTCCAATTTCCGGTGGGCCTCACTATGGCACTGGAGGAGGCCCATGACAGAAAGGTCAGACTGGGAGTGGGAGGGGGAGTTGAAATGCTCAGCCACCAGGAGATCAGGTTGGTTAAGGCGGACTGAGCGAAGGTGTATTGATTTGGGATCATGCAAGGTTGCTATGACATGGTTTGAGATCTTGACTGCTTGCAACAAGATAATACTTTGAAATGTCTCGAGGCTTTGAAAGGAAGCACACGGCATCAGAGACCTGAGTTCGATCCTGATCCTGGTGCTGTCTGTGTAAAGTTTTCATGCTCCCCCTGTTGCCGCGTGGGTTTCCTCCGGCTGCTCTGGTTTCCTCCCCCCTCCCAAAGACGTGTGGGCCAGTAGCTTAATTGGCCCCTGTAAATTGCCCCTAGTGTATTGTAAATGGATGAGAAGGTGGGACAACATAGAATTAGTGTGACGGATGGTTGACGTGCACTCGGTGGGCCGAAGGGCCTGTTTCCACGCTGTATCTTTCAATGATTCGAACGTTTTTGGGACGTTTAGAACGAGCGTTCGGCCATTATAAAGAAAAATGGGTTGGGCAGCTTCTCTTATTCAAATGCAATTCTCTAACCCAATACATTTCCTTTTTAGGGAAGCCATTAATCGTCTGCATGAAGCTGTGCCAGGCATAAAGGGGATTTGGAAAAAGAAGGTACAAAACATACAACATTTCAAAACCACATAACATTTTATATCTATTTTCGGTGGTAGAAACAAGGAACTACACAAAAGGACAGAAGGTCCTGGAGTAACTCATCAGGTCAAGCGGCATCTCTGGAAAACATGGATAGGTGACGTTTTGAGTCAGGACCCTTCTTCAGACAAGTAACTCAGTGGGTCAAGCAGCATTTATGGACACCATGGATAGGTGATGTTTTGTTTTGGGTCGGGACCATTCTGCAGACTGAGTCTGACTGTGTCTGCAGAAGGGTCTCTGCGACTTTGGAGCTTCCCGATATCAGCCTCTACCCGAGACTGCGAGCTCCTCGGTGTTGAAATCCGCAGGCCGCGGTTGGAGCGTCGATCCCAGGCAAGGGATCGCAGGCTCCGATGGTAAGTCCACAGCCCCACAGTGGGGCTCAAAGTCAGTCTCGAGCAAGGCCACCAGCTCCATAATGTTAGGCCGCAGAGCGACCAGAGATACGATCCGGAAAACAATTGCTTCTCCAATATTGATCATTTTGATTGCTAAGCTTCAGTGGATGGACGAGGCACTTAGAGGCTGGGGTACGTTGAGGGGGAAGGGTGATGTTGTATAACCAACTACCTTCAAATGGTGACGTAAGATTGGGCTACCTGTTGCAGTTGGTTGATGACCAGTTGATGCTGCTAATAATTTCCCAATGGCTGGGAACTGTGCGATTTACGTTTGTGTCCTTTCAGCCTCCGAATCAGTCGCTCTATTCAGTCCTTGGGAGGAGCAACCTGAGGTTCGCTGGGATGAGTGTCACCCTCAACATCTCTATCGAAGGGTTAAACATGGCACTGCCCACTACAAGGCAGGTATGGAGAGGCTGGGGGGGAGGGGCACGTGGTGGGAGGGAGGGAAGGGAATCGCCACGGGTTGAGTGGCAATGGAGAGTAAGGAGAGGTTCAGGTGGATGCAGAGTGACAGACCCATAAGCAACGTTACAGTGAAAAGTATTTTTGTTTCATGCTATCCAATCAGCGAAAAGACTGTACATGATTACAGGTTGTCTCTTAGTGAGACATTTGGAGTCTCTTTGAGTCATTTCGCAAAGAAACAGACTAGTTAGCCCAGCATGTCCAATCCTATCATCAAGTTGGATTGGCCTATACATCGGTGAGACCAACTAGAATTGGTGGCCATTTCGCCGAACACTTGCTTTCGGTCCGCCAAGGCCTACTGGATCTCCCGTTTGCGAACCATTTTAACTCCCCTTCTCCTTCTCATACCGACCTTTCTGTCCTGGGCCTCCTCTATTGCCAGAATAAGGCCACACGCAAACTGGAGGAACAGATAGAGTAGCCCCACCTTTCCCCGTTTCTTCCCCCCCCCCTCCACCCCTTTCCCCTCTCATCCCCCCACCTCCCCCATTAGTCATGCACCGTGGCACTTTATCCATAGCCTTATACACATTGTGCACCATGGCACTTCAAGCACAGAATCAGGTCAGGTGCACACAAAAGATTGTTGCATTGAGCAGCGGTTTACAGGATTAAAGGCAATATACAGACATAGATGGAGGATTGGTTAAAGGTTGGAAACCATGGGTCACAGAAAGGGTTCTCAAGTTGTCTACCTTGAAAACATCACGTGCATTTCATTTTACAGATAATCGCAAACCATAACATGCAGTCCATCTCCTTTGCCTCAGGTGGAGATATGGTGAGTACCCTTTAGACTTGACTCTGCATCTACCTCACCTGCTCATTGCTCTAGGGCTTTAAGGGGAATGGCCCTTTATAATAGACAATAGGTGCAGGAGTAGGCCATTCGGCCCTTCGATCCCTTCGTCTGTTAATGGCTGGACCTCAGAGATGGGGTGTGGCGTAACTCTGCCTTTGGACAGAATACTGGACACCAGGGATCTCTACAGAAAGGGTGAGTGTTTCCTATGGTTCAGCGAGCATGGCGATTGCCATATCTTGCTCCCCCGTCACCTCTTCTCTTGCCTCTAGTTCCTATTGACGGAATAAATAAGTGAGGGTAGATTAGTTGATCATGGACTAGATAGATGTTGCAGCCTCGAGTGCCTTGGTCTGCTTTCCACCCCCACAGTTCTGACACCTTCAGTAGCTGCCCTGGAGGATGAATATCCCAGGAGATCCTTGAATCTGGGATCACTGGCAAAGGGGCTGCACTGATGTGAATTTACAATTGTCCAAGTCAAAGAACAATCTACCCCCAGATATTTGTCCGGAATTACACAAACTGCTGGGCACAAAATTGTTCTGAAGGCACGGTGGCGCAGCTGGTAGAGTTGCTGCATCACAGTGCCAGAGATCCGGGTTCGATCCTCACCTTGGGTGCTGTCTGTGTGGAGTTTGCATGTTCTCCCCGTGACCACATGGTGCTGTAATTACCTCCTATATCGCAAATACATGCGGGATTGCCGGTTAAATGCCCTCAGTAAATTGCCTCTAATGTGTTGGGAGTAGATGAGAGAGTGGGATAACATCATCATCGGCGGTCACTCAAGTATGACTGTCCTCTCTTGGAGGACGCCTGTGCGTGATGTTGTTTAACGTGGGGAGACTGGTGCACAGACAGCCACCACATGGTCCTTGACAGATCTGGGTCAGGATCCAGTGGCGTGGAATCCAAGCCGACCGGGGACCCTTTTCTGCTGCAGCCTTCATCTGCCTTCCCAGTCGTTGTGATGCTCCACTAAAGTCAACCATCATCCTCTGCCTGTTCCACCCGTTGAGGTGTGAACAGGTGATTAATGGTTGGCGTGGACTCGATAGGCCAAAAAAACTGTTTCCATGCTGTATCTCTAATCTAAACTAAACTTTTAATGTGTTTTTTTTAATCAGTTTATGGGCTGTGAATGTCACTATCCATTGCTCATAGCTTTGAATGAGGGAGTGGTTTAAAATTCAATCATATTAGTGAATCTAGTAGTCATGTATCAGCCGGTCAGGGTAAGGATGACAGATTTTCTTCCCTGACAAGGATTAATAAACTAAATGGATTTAAATAGCAGTGCATTAGTTTTGTGCCTACGGCTACTAAAATTGGGTTTATTCCAAATTCCAGAATTATTTAATTACTTGCATTTAGCATACTCGAGTGCAATGGTGCAATTCAAAAACCTGTATCTAGGTATTGGGTAAGAAAATAACTGCAGATGCTGGTCAGTCTGAAGAAGGGTCTCGACCCGAAACGTCACCCATTCCTTCTCTCCCGAGATGCTGCCTGACCTGCTGAGTTACTCCAGCATTTTGTGAATAAATAGGTATTGGGTAAAGCAGATCCTGTTTGTTAGACAAGTCACTTAACCCCAAATCCACTACATCCATTAACCTGCCATTTTAAACAGGGCAAGGACTTCCACAAACTAGACCCACTGAGTCGGCTGCTCTCGCCACGTCTGCTCAGGGCATTCACGGGGACTCGCTCGACGTCAGCTGTCTCTCCCTCATTTTGTCTCTTGTTAGAAACCAGTTGATAACTGGAAACACTGCAGGTGCTGGACCTGGGGCGCCAAACAATCTGCTGGAGGAACTTAGTGGGTCTAGCAGCATCTGAGGGTGGAAAGGAATGGTTGATTTTTCAGGTCGAAGGACCGGGAGTGGGGAGGAAAGGTAGCTAGTGTAAAGAGGAGAGGAGGAGTGGTGAGACAGAAGCGAGAGATAAGTGGTGGACTGAGGTGGGGGTGAAAGAGGTGGGTATATGGCGCCAGGTAAGGAAGGGGAAGGGGAAGGGCGGAGTTGGGAAGCCGAGGCTAATGGATGATGAATGGAGGCAAACAGGAAGAGAAATGTCGAGTGGTGCAACCTTAGAGCACCAGAGACTCTGGTTCGATCCTGACCTCAGGTGCTGCCTGTGCGGAGTTTGCATGTTATCCCTGTGACTGCATGGGCTTTCTCCGGGTGCTCCTGTTGCCTCCCACATCCCAACATTGCGCGGGTTTGAAGGTCAAATGACTTCTGTAAATAGCTCCTAGCGTGTATGATGCGAAAGTGGTATAACAGAGAACTAGTGTACAGGTGAGTGATAGTCAGATTGGATTCAGTGGGCCGAAGGGCCTGATTCCACTCAGCATCTCTGAACGAAACGAAACTAAATTGTAACTGGATATCTTCCCTTGCAGGATACCACAGATTATGTTGCTTATGTAGCAAAGGATCCTGTAAACCAAAGAGGTGAGTGTTTACAACAACATTACCTTCAATCTGTGTACTACATTTAATGTGGCAGATTAACGCAGGGGTATCTTGAGACAAAAAGTTACAATTAGACCACAAAAGGAAATATGAGAACCAGCTTGGCCAGAGTATTAGGTTTCACGAAGTGACTTGTGGGAGGAAAGAGAAATAGAGAGATGAAGAGGCTTTTTGGAGAGAGTAAACCAGAGTTTGGGACTTGATCAGCTGGAAAATACAACCACAGGTTTCCAAAAAAAGATACAAAATGCTGGAGTAACTCAGCGGGTCAGGCAGCATCTCTGGAGAGAAGGCATGGGTGACGTTTCGGGTCGAGACCCTTCTTCTCAACAATTCTTCCTCTCTCACCACAAGTGGTGGAGTCATTAAAATTGGGGATGATCACGAGGTGGGAATTGGACAGACATAAAC
Organism: Rhinoraja longicauda; assembly: GCF_053455715.1. Classification (NCBI taxonomy): domain Eukaryota; kingdom Metazoa; phylum Chordata; class Chondrichthyes; order Rajiformes; family Arhynchobatidae; genus Rhinoraja; species Rhinoraja longicauda. The sequence continues at coordinate 25,887,498 of NC_135980.1, read as the reverse complement.
TTCAGGATTGTTACGGCAGGTGATTAAAAAGACAAAAGAAATAAGACCATAGTGAGTATAAGAAAATAACTGCAGATGCAAATCGATTTATTCACAAAATGCTGGAGTAACTTAGCAGGTCAGGCAGCAGCTCGGGAGAGAAGGAATGGGTGACGTTTCGGGTCGAGACCCTTCTTCAGACAATAGTGAGTACTTGAAGATAGGTTGAGAACTTTAAAATCAAGGTGAAAGCCAGTGGGGCCGTGGACACAGCTGGCGACTGGGAGCTGTTGCAAGTTAGGATGCAGGCAGCAGGATTTTGGGACAGCTAAAGGGATAACATGGGGGCGATTGGCCAGGATAATGTAGGAATAATGAAGTGCGATGGCAATGACGGCCCGTAAGGCTTTCAGCGGCAGATGAACGAGATTTAAATTGAAGATAGACACAAAGTGCTGGAGTAACTCAGCGGGTCAGGCAGCATCTCTGGAGAGAAGGAATGGGTGGCGTTTTGGGTCGAGACCCTTCTTCAGACTTTATATTGGTGGCAACATATTGAGACATGACTGAGGCATGTTAATATTGATTCATTGCCACCTCTTTGGCTTCACTGGACTGTAATTCCAGTCAGAGAAAGTGGAAAAAAACCTGCTATTCTGAATGTTTTGTAGAAAATAATTTATCATAATTGCACGTCCCTGTGACCACGTGGTTTTCTTTCGGGTGCCAATTTCCTTCCAAATCCCAAAGACGTGCAGGTTTGTAGGTTAATCGGCTGCTGTAGATTGCCCCTAGTGTGTTGGGAGCAGATGAAAACATGGGATAACACTGAAGTAATGTGAATGGGTTGGCATGGACACGGTGGGCTTAAATACCAGTTTCCTTGCCGTGCCTCTAAACTAAACCTATTTCTGTGCTGTTTGACTGTGCGACTCTGGTTGCTGAGATTAACAGAGACTCCTGTTCGTGTCCTGCAGCCTGCCATATACTGGAGTGCTGTGAGGGCTTAGCACAGACTGTGATCAGTACGATCGGACAGGCCATTGAACTCCGGTTTAAGCAGTATCTGCACACACCCCCAAAACTGGTGGCGCCACATGACAGGTAAGATTATTCTAACCGAGCAATCTACTCAAGCAATGAAACGAACTGAACCTGGTTGGTAATTCCTCCCTTCTTTCCCCTGGATGCTGGCTTCTACCGGGATACAGATCCGTCCCCCCACCATGGTGCTGGCTGTCAGGAGAGTGTGGGTCCCTCTTGGCCCCAGTACACATCCTTTCACCGTGTCACAGGCCCCATCCCGTGCTGGTAAATCACAGACCCCCTCCTTTCCCATCACAATGCGGGGAAGATCGGAGATCTCTGTCCCATCCCTGTTGACTGAATAAATGAATGAATTAATAAGTTTATTAGCTAAGTATGTACACATACAATGAATGTGCCTTGGTGCTCCGCTCGCAAGGAACAACACGAGCATATAGTAAACAATTAAGAATAAAGCATTAAAACATTAAGAATACAACATTACAGTTTAAACATGTGAGTGAAATAAACCAGAGCAAAAGGAGGCTACAGGCTTTTGGTTGTTGAGTAGAGCTGTTTTTATGTCTGGCTGTGGCGGCTTCGACAGCCCGGAGTCGCCTTCCAGAGGGAAGTGCTTGAAAGAGTTTGTGGCCAGGGTGAGAGGCAGATCACAGACTGTTCCTTCACTGTGTGGGAGAAATCACTGACCTCTGTCCCACCACTTTGTCGGGAATCACTGACCCTTCTCACTGTGTGGAGGATTCCCTGACCCCTAACCCACCACTTTGTAGGTTGTTCCTTCAATATGTGCGGATTGGGGGGGAGTGACTGATTCCTGTCCCATCACACTGCGGGGGAATCACAGACCGGTCCTTCACTGTTTGGGGGGGGACCACATCACCCCTATCCCACCACTCTACCGGGGAATGTGGAGTAAGGAACTGCAGATGCTGGTTTAAACCCAAGATGGACACTTAAAAAGGTGGAGTAACTCCAGCAGGACAGGCAGCATCTCTGAAGAAGGGTCTCGACCCGAAACGTCACCCTTTCCTTCTATCCAGAGATGCTGCCTGTCCCGCTGAGTTACTCCAGCATTTTGTGTCTTATCTTCACTCAACAGGGGAATCACAGATTGCTCCTTGACTGTGTGGGGTGGGGGGGGGTTAACTGACCCCTGTTCCATCACACTGGGGGGAGAATCAGAGACCCTTCCTTCACAGTGTGGGGCATTACCCTGACCCTCTGCCCCAGTACACTGTGGGTAGAATCACAGACCACAGTCCCTTTGCAAACTTCAATGGTTCAGTGGTATTTTATTGTCACGTGTACCGAGGTACAGTGATATTCTTCTTCTTTTGCACACAGTTCAGTAAAAGAATTACTATACACAAGCACAATCTTAATTAAGTTCAAGGGTCCAGGAATGCTACCTGAGACAGTAGACAAGAGCCGCCATGTTTTGCCACCATTTTCCATGTTGGCGCCCACCACGACCACTTACTCAATACCCAACTTGTGCAATAAGCCTGGGATATTTCACTGGATGAGAGTGAGAATAATCGTGGAGATTGTGCGGCACGGTGGTGCAGCAGTAGAGTTGCTGCCTTACAGAGCTTGCAGCGCCGGAGACCCGGGTTCGATCCTGACTGTGGGTGCTGTCTGTGCTTCTCCCCGTGACTGACCGCATGGGTTTTTTCCGAGATCTTCGGTTTCGTCCCACACTCCAAAGACGTACAGGTATGTAGGTTAGTTGGCTTGGGGTGTGTGTGTAAACTGTCGCTCGTGAGTGTAGGATAGTGTTAATGTGCGGGGATCGCTGGTCGGCGCGGACTCGGCGGGCCGAAGGGTCTGCTTCCACACTAAACTAAAATAAACTAAAGATCAATTTTTGCTGTGTACGAGGATACAATGAAAGAGAATGGCAGTAACATTTTGGCTGGACGTTTCTCGTATCTGTCCACCGCAGGATGGCCGGCAGCGGGGTGTCTGCCTGGGGTGAAGAGGACGAGACGTCAGAGCACAATTATTACAATAGCATTCCAGGGAAGCAGCCCCCGCTGGGGGGTGTTGTGGATGTGAGGGGCAAACACTGGCACGTACAGTCCCAGGCACCAGGCTCCTCAGACACCCAGCAGGTCAGTAACTGTCCCAAAATATAATGCTACATAAACCCGAGTCTGAAGAAGGGTTCCTGACCCAAAACGTAACTCATCCATGTTCTCCAGAGATGCTGCCTGACCTGCTGAGTTACTCCAGCACTTTGTATCTTTTTTTGGAAACCAGGAACTCTGGATGCACAGAGTCTCTTGCCCAGAGTCGGCGAATCAAGGACCAGAGGACATAGGTTTAAGGTGAAGGGGAAAAGATTTTATAAGAATCTGAAGGGTAACCTTTTCACACAAAGGGTGGTGGGTGTATGGAACGAGCTGCCAGAGGAGGTAGTTGAGGCTGGGACTATCCCAACGTTTAAGAAACAGTTGGACAGGTACACGGATAGGACAGGTTTGGAAGGATATGGCCAAACACGAGCAGGTGGACCAGGGTAGCTGGGACATGTTGGCTGGTGAGGGCAATTTGGGCCGAAGAGCCTGTTTTCACGCTGTATCACTCTATGGCTCTATCTCCAGTTCTTTGTTTCTTCTACACAGTTGAGTTTAGTTTATTGTCACGTGTACTGAAAAGTTTTTGTTGCGTGCTAACCAGTCAGTGAAAAGATAAAATATGATTATAAATCGAGCCATCGAGTGGACAGATAGAGATTTAAAAGAGTGGAGAGATTATAATGCGTGATTGCAGATCCATTTCTGTGACTAGCACACAAAAATTCGCCTGGGTTAGGCTCCATCCTGGATCAGTGAGCAGTAGTAATTAGCTGTGAGTGACACAATTCCTCTCACCAATTCCAACTCATTTTCAATAAATCAACTATAATTTTTGGGATGTCAAACTTGTGTAGCTGGGACATTATAGGCCGGGGTGGGCAAGTTGGGCCGAAGGACCTGTTTCTACACTGTATCACTCTATGACTCTATAATTACGTAGACACAAGGAACTGCGGATGCTGGAATTTTGGACAAAAAGCACAAAGTGCTGGAGTAAGTCAGTGGGTGAGGCAACATCTCCGGATAACATGGAAAGGTGATGTTTCGTGTCAGGATCCTTCTTCAGACCCTAAAATTAACATGCTTGTGTGTTATAGTCCACCTTAGGTCATCTTTTACATTTTGCTGAATGTCATGCGTTTTTTTAATTATTTGGAGAACGAGCTGAGAAAAGGAAAACATACCTGGCGGATGGAGGTAGTTGAGGCAGGGACTATCACAACGTTTAAGAAACATTTCGGCAGGTACATGGATAGGACAGGTTTAGAGGGATGTGGGCAGGTGGGACATATTGGACATATTTGGGCAAGTTGGGCCGAAGGGCCTGTTTCCACATTGTAAGACTCTCTTATATCATTCCGTAAATTAATTTTCAGTCACTTCAAATTAGGATGCACCCAGAAAAGAGTGCACAAGATGCACAAGAGGCAGGTTAAAATGCCTGTTTTGATGATTAAACCCATTTCCAGCTCCAGTAATCAAACAAGGTGGCTTATTGCCTGTAAATGTATCAAGGAACAGAATTCAATCATTTGAAACAGTGGTCAAAGATTTTATAATGTGCAACAAAACAAAAAAGCAGAATTTGAGAAAAAAGGTCTCAAAACAAGCAGCTTTTATTGGCTGGTCATTGATTGCGCCTGATTGACCCTAATGGACCATTGATCGTGAGACATTAGTTAACATTTGAGCAATTTGAATTGCTCTGAGGAATTCAAATTTAAGTAACTTAATAAAATCCGGACAAAAAAAAAAGCTAGTCTCAGCATCGAGGTATCCATTAAACTACTAATTATCTTAAAAGCACATCAATGTTGCTGATGGTGTTCTGGGAAGAGAATTAGCTATCCTTGAAAATAAAAAAAAACTATTCCTTGATACATTTACAGGCAATAAGCCATCTTGTTTGATGTAAACCTGAAATACAAGTGGGAAATGCTGGAAGCATCCAACAGGTCAGGTGGCATCTGTGGAAAGAGAGAGAGGTAATGTTTCCGGCTGCAAACCTCTCGGTTTAGCTTTATTATTGTCATCTTGCTATTGAGGGCGTGCAGCGTAGGTTTACTAGGTTGATTCCCGGAATGGCGGGACTGTCGTATGTTGAAAGACTGGAGCGACTAGGCTTGTACACACTGGAATTTAGAAGGATGAGAGGGGATTTTATCGAAACATATAAGATTATTAAGGGGTTGGACACGTTAGAGGCAGGAAACATGTTCCCAATGTTGGGGGAGTCCAGAACAAGGGGCCACAGTTTAAGAATAAGGGGTAGGCCATTTAGAACGGAGATGAGGAAAACCTTTTTCAGTCAGAGAGTTGTAAATCGGTGGAATTCTCTGCCTCAGAAGGCAGTGGAGGCCAATTCTCTGAATGCATTCAAGAGCTAGATAGAGCTCTTAAGGATAGTGGAGTCAGGGGGTATGGGGAGAAGGCAGGAACAGGGTACTGATTGTGAATGATCAGCCATGATCACATTGAATGGCAGTGCTGGCTCGAAGGGCCGAATGGCCTACTCATGCACCTATTGTCTATTGTCTACTGTCTATATATACCAAGTGAAAAGTCGTGTTTTGTGTGCTATCCAATCAGATCAAATAATACGTAGAAACCAGGAACTGCAGCTGCTGATTTATACCAAAGACAGACACAAAGTGCTGGAGCAACACAGCGGGTCAGGCTGAGAAAAAGGATGGGTGATGTTTCGGGTTAGAACCCTTCTTCAGACCCTGAGTCTGACCCTTCATCAGATCCTTCTTCAGAGTCTGAAGAAGGGTTCTGACCCGAAGCGCTACCCATCCTTTTTCTCCAAAGATGCTGCCTGTCCTGCTGAGTTACTCCAGCAATTTGCGTCTATCTTCGGTATAAACCAGCAGCTGCAGTTCCTTCCCACACGCCCTGGTAGTTCTTTGCTACCTCCTCGATTCTGTTGATAGGGATGGATTGCATTGCATTTGTTGCATTGCCTGCAAATGAGAGAAATAATTTTCAGCAGTGACTCTGTTCTGGTGGAGTCAGTCTCCCTGTTCCAGGACGTACTCCATGACATCCTATAAAGGCTGAGTGAGCTTGTCCGTTCTGACCTGCCTCACTGCCTTCAGTAACTGCGTAAGCGCATCTTCAGTAAGCATGGGTCTGGAAATACTGCGTGAGTGAGGCAGGAGTCACTGGATGGGCAAAAGACCAAGGTCAATCTAGTTAGTGCACAACTGGCTTCGTAGTGACATGGCCTTGCAGGGCTGTTGACTAATCAGAGCTATCAGTCTTTATTGATTAAACTGCAACGCATCCAGACATGAGGCCAAGCAACTCTGATTGATGGAGAGTGCTATGAACCAGATCTGAAATTCTTCTGTTGAGCTGTATTCATCACTGTGTCGTAATGGTGTGGTCCGGAAAGATTATATTGCAGTAACAGTGTATTCTTGTAACATAATCCTGCACATTCTTGTAATTACTTTAGACTGGGTTGGATTTTGACTTTGACAATTGTTCCGTTTCTACTGAAAAGGACGTTCGGTTCATAATATGCAAGGTAACAGCTCAGCGAAGAGTAGATTGAAAGCCTTGTAGAATTCTTGCCCTTGTTTGACCCTGGCTCAGAATACAAAAAGAGGCAGGTTCTGCAAAATAATATAAAATACTAGTTAGGCCATTGCTCAAATACTTTCTACAGTTTTGGTCAGTAGACTAACCCTAACCCTCCCTTCTCTTCATTGTGCCCCACCTAGATTTGCACTGATTTCTCCTCTTCCCCCTCCCTTTGTCACCTTCCGGACTCGAGGGCCTGAGCTACAGGGAGAGGTTGAGAATGCTAGGACTTTATTCATTGGAGCGCAAGAGGATGAGGTGTACATTATAGAGATGTACAAGATCATGAGAGGAATAGATAGCATATTTATAGATAGTCACTTGCCCAGAGTAGAGGAATCGAGAACCAGAGGACATAGGTTTGTGGGTCAAGAGTGTTTTATTGTCATATGGCCCAGATAGAACGATGAAATTCTTACCTGCAGCAGCACAACAGAATATGTAACTAACAATTTTATTGTTCTATCTGGGATATGGGGGCTGGGGGGAAGATTTAATAGGAACCCAAGGGCAATCTTTTTTACCCAAAGGGTGGTAGGGGTATGGAACGAGCTGCCGAGGAGGTAGTTGAGGCAGGTACTATCACAACATTTAAGAAACGTTGAGACAGGTACATTGGTAGGACAGGTTTAGAGGAATATGGACCAAACGCGGGCAGGTGGGACTAGTGTAGATGGGACATGTTGGTCGGCGTGGGCAAGTTGGGCTGAAGGGCCTGTTTTAATGCTGTGTGACTGTGACTCAATGAGTACTCTCCTCTCATTCCAGGTCAACGGTTCGTTGCAGAGGGCAAACACCAACCTATCGCAGCAGAACATGGACGGTCACAGTGAAGATGCAACATTCTTTGTGGCAGGTTAGATCCGATCTGTTCTCAACATCTTTGGGAGATTCGCGAGGTGGGGCAACTCTTAAGGTGACGGAGCAGACACCTGACTTCTTCTATTGAAAGGAATTCTTTCAACCATCAAATCCATTTCTCCTCCTCAATTAGAGCAAGAAGGCATTGATTTAAGGTGAGAGGTGAAAGATTTGATGACAGAAAATTGTCCTTCAGGTCCTTATCCCTCTAAATCTCTCCTATCCTTGTATCTTCCTAAGTGTCTCTTAAATATTGTTTTAGTACCTGCCTCAACTACCTCCACGGGCAGCTCGTTCCAGATACCCACTGCCCTCTGAGTGCAAAAGGTTGACCCTCAGATGCCTATTCCATCTTTCACCTCTCACCTCAAAGGGAGAGATGTGGCCTAGAGTGTTTTATGCAAGGCTCCAGCATCTGCAGTCCTTAGTGTCTCAGTGATCCTGGTACTGCTGGGGTTGAACCCGACTGGGAGGCTGACAATACAGGTAACTTGGTCCAGTAGAAATGTGAAAAAAAAAAAATGTCTTCAACTTTCACATTGATTTAGATTGGAAAGTCTCGTTCTCTCTGCGGCAGACTCGCGTCCTGCTGCGTCCCCCGCCCGCTCTTCATGATTCCTCTTGCGCACTGCCAACCATCTTGTCATTGTGAACTGTAGGTGTGTCGGCTGACGGCTACCTTCGGCCGTATGGGAAAGTGCCTTGTGAAGAGCACATGTATGTTAACACCCAGGCTCTTGATGCCCAGCAGTGGTTGAATGGGACATCGAGGAACACGGCCGGTAGTCCCGAGAAGGATGTCTTTGATATGAGTAAGTACAGATGCTATCCCGGCTTACGATGCTTCCACTTGCGACAGTTCGACTTTGCGACGTTGCAAACGGCAGCGACCGTGTCGAGCCGCCGCTCGCTTCCCGCCACGCGATCACGTGTACTAAATGTATGTCGACTTGCAATATTTTCGGTTTGCGATGGGTTTCTCGGAACGGAACCCCATCGTAAGCTGAGGAGCACCTGTATGTCTGAAATCGCCGCCTGATACAGGAGCATTCATAACATCAGAACCGGAGCCTGAAGCCATTTTTACCAAATCTGCCAATGACCCTTTGTAGAACCGTTAGGTGTATCCACTTCCTATCTGATCAGTTAATTAATTTATGGTCATTTAGTTTAGTTTAGTTTAGTTTAGAGATACAGCGTGAAATCAGGCGCGTCAGCCCACCGAGTCCGTGCCGACCAGCGATCCCCGTACACCAACACTATCCTACACACACTAGGAACAATTTACAATTATACCAAGCCAATTAACCTACAAACCTGTACATCTTTGGAGTGTGGGAGGAAATCAGAGATCCCGGAGAAAACCCACGCGGGTCACCGAGAGAACGTACAAACTCCGTACATACAAGCACCCACAGACAGGATCGAACCTGGGTCTCTGGTGCTATAAGACAGCAACTCTACTGCTGCGCCACTGTGCCGTCCATCCACTCCCTCCTCCTTCCTGCATCCCAATACTGACTTGAATCAGTTTGGAGCTTCTCAGAATGACTAACCCGGTTATAAGAGCTACTGCCCCGGTACAGTTCTGGGAGAGCATTTCACTGTAGGAGAGGCGGAAACGAGAGAACACCCCACTATTGGAGCAGGCACTCGGATCCCTTGTCCCCGTTATTTGTGTCGGCTCTTTCATCCTTCAACTCTCGCAGATCAATCTGTCACCTTAGCCGAGTGCACATTCCTGTCCACATCTGCTGGCCATGCCTCTCTCTACCTTGGCCTTAACCTCTGGAATTTCCTCCATAAATCCCCAGGTTTCTCTTCACTTAAGGCACTCCTCAACATCCCTCTGAGCAAGCATTGTCCTTGTGTGGCTTGACAGCAGATTTTGCTTGAGACACAACGAACTGCAGATGCTGGAATCTTGAACAAAACACAAAGTGCTGGAGGAACTCAGCCGGTCAGGCAACATAGAGTCAGTCCACAATGTAAACAGATCCATTGTTAAACACTGAGGTTGACAACTTGTGGTACTTTAGATGTGCATTCACTAGCGCCCTATCTATTTGAATCCACATTTCACAATCTTAGTTCCTTTTCCATCAAAAGACATCATTCCATTAGGCACGCTAATTAAAAGCAAAACACAAAGTACTGGAGGAACTCAGCGGTTCAGGCAGCATCTGTGGAGGGAATGGACATCCATAGTAAATTTGTCAAACACAAATTCCCTTAGATACAACCCTGTTGACTCTGCTTGACTGTCTTCAGAATTTCGAATTACTTTACCACCCCTCTGTGAGGCAGGATTCCAGCATTTCCCCAATAACAGATATCAGGCTGGTTGGCCTGTAATTTCCAGCTTTCTATCTCCTTGCTTTCTAAAATAACTGTGTTGCATTTGTAGTTTTCCAATTCTCAGGGACTTCTCCTGAAAGCAGAAAGTTTTGGTAGATCACAACTAATATATTGACTAGAAAACAGACATAAAAAGCTGAAGTAACTCAACGGGTCAGGCAGCATCTCTGGAGAAAAACAATCGGTAAGGTTTCGGGTTGAGACCCTTCTTAGACCCGAAACGTCACTTATTCCTTTTCTCCAGAGATGCTGTCTGACCCGCTGAGTTACATAGAAACATAGAAAAATCGGTGCAGGAGTAGGCCATTCGGCCCTTCGAGCCAGCTCCGCCATACAATATGATCATGGCCGATCATCTAAAATTAGTACCCCGTTCCTGCTTTTTCCCCCATATCCCTTGATCTCTTTAGCCCAAAGAGCTAAATCTAACTCTCTCTTAAAAACATCCAGTGAATTGGCCTCCACTGCTTTAAGCGGCAGAGAATTCCCCTTTTTCTCTCTCCCTCCTTTCTGAAAAAGTGGAGTTTCATTTGGCTACTCTCCAGTTCACAGGAACTGATCCAGAGTCGAGAGTTACTCCGGCTTTTTGTGTCTATTTTTGGTTTAATCCAGCATCTGCTATCCCCCCCCTACACATAATACATTGACTCTCTCTAAAGCCCATTTCCTTTAGACACTAGAACAGAGACCATCAAATCCAGGATACAAAAGGTGTTTCAGTGCAAAAGGCTCCGAGAACTTTGGTTTTCTCCTACACTCCGAAGACGTGCAGGTTTGTCGGTTAATTGACTTGGTGTAAAGGTAAAAATTGTCCCTGGTGTAGGATAATGTTAGTGCGCGGGGATCGCTTGTCGGCGCGGACTCGGTGGGCCGACGGGCCCGTTTCCGCGCTGAACCTCTCAACTAAACGCAGTTGCAACTAGCCTTCTCATTCATGTCACCTCTCCACCAAAGGGCCCTTTGAGGACGCCTTGAAGTTGCACGATGCCAACTCCTGCAGAGGTGGAATCCACGGAGCTGGATGCCAGTGGCCAAATGCTGGCGTGGCCAGGGACACAGAGGAGGAGCTGAGGAGGCAAACCTGGTACCATGGGAAGATCAGTCGCAAAGTGGCCGAGGGACTGCTGGTTCAGGACGGGGACTTCCTGGTGAGGGAAAGCCTGACCAACCCTGGACAATACGTCCTGACTGGGCTGCACAATGGACTGGCCAAGCACCTGCTGCTGGTGGACCCTGAAGGAGTGGTGAGCAACACTACTGTGGGGGAGTGGGCAGTGCCACCTCCAGTTCAGTTCAGTTTAGTTTATCATTACGTGTCCAGTGAGAAGCTTTTGTTGCGTGCTAAGGATAAAGGATTGGACAGGCTAGATGCAGGAAACATATTCCCCATTGTTGGGGAGTCCAGAACCAGGGGTCATCGTTTTAAGAATAAGGGGTAGGCCATTTAGGACTTAGATGAGGAAAAACCTTTTCACCCAGTGAGTTGTGAATCTGTGGAATTCTCTGCCACGGAAGGCAGTGGAGGCCAATTCACTTGATGTTTTCAAGAGAGTTAGATTTAGCTCAAGAAGAGGAGGAGACTGAAGAAGGGTCTCGACCCGAAACATCACCCATTCCTTCTCTCCTGAGATGCTGCCTGACCTGCTGAGTTACTCCAGCATTTTGTGAATAGTTAGATTTAGCTCTTTGGGCTGAAGGAATCAAGAGATATGGGGAAAAAGCAGCAACGGGGTACTGATTTTAGATGATCAGCCATGATCATATTGAATGGCGGTGCTGGATGAGCGAAGGGCCGAATGGCCTACTCCTGCACCTATTTTTCCATGTTTCTAACCAGTCAGCAGGAAGACAATACATGATTGAGCCGTCCACAATGTACAGATACATGATAAGGGAATAACGTTTAGTACAAGGTAAAGTCTGATCGAAGATAGTCCAAGGGTCTCCAATGTGGTAGATAGTAGTTCAGCACTGCTCTCTGGTTGTGGTAGGATGGTCCAGTTGCCCGATAACAGCTGGGAAGAAACTGTCCCTGAATCTGGTGGTGTGTGTTTTCATGCTTCTATACCCTGTTGCCCGACAGGAGAGGGGAGAAGATGGAGTGGCCGTGTTTGTGGGTAGGGGCGGGAATGCATCAGCAAGCCGGAGTGAGCATGTAACATCACTTTGACTGATTTCCTGATAATCCCTTCCACACTCAGCTGCAAAGATCAATAGAACATAACGTGCTGGAGTAACTCACCGGGTGAGGCAGCATCTCTAGAGAACGTGGATAGGTGACGTTTTGGGTCGGGATCCTTCTTCAGACTGATTGTGGAAGGGGAGAGAAAACAGGAAAAGAGATGGTGGGACAAGGCCTGGCAAGTGTTAGCGTTGGAATAACTTAACGGGTCAGGCAGCATCCCTGGAGGTCAGGGATACTCAATGTTTCAGGTTGGGACCCTTCTTCAGACTCCAGCACTTTGTATTCTATGCAAGATTCCAGCATCTGCAGTTCCTTGCGTCTACAAAGAACAAGACCTCATTTAAGTTTCCTTGTCCCACTCCCCCTCTCTCTGCCCCGTGCCTGTCACCCAGCTTCTCCTTCACTTTAATGCTCCGTCATGTCCCTCCAGGTGCGGACCAAGGACCTGCTGTTCGAAAACATCAATCACCTGATCAACTATCACTTTGGGAGTGAAGTTCCCATCGTTGCGGCTGACAGTGAAGTCTATCTGAAACAGGTCATCAGGGGCACGCACTCGGTGCCAATGTGAGTGTGAGTGCCACTAACTGTGTAGTTGTGAGTGTGAGTGTTGGTGCGATGGAGCCACTAACTGTGTAGTCGTGAGTGTTGGTGCCACTAACTGTGCAGTCGTGAGTGTGAGTGTTGGTGCCATTAACTGTGTGGTCGTGAGTGTGATTGTTGGTACCACTAACTGTAGTCGTGAGTGTTGGTGCCACTAACTGTGTAGTCATGAGTGTGAGTGTTGGTGTGTTGGTGCCACTAACTGTGTAGTCGTGAGTGTTGGTACCACTAACTGTAGTCGTGAGTGTTGGTGCCACTAACTGTGTAGTCGTGAGTGTGAGTGTTGGTGTGTTGGTGCCACTAACTGTGTAGTCGTGAGTGTGAGTGTTGGTGTGTTGGTGCCACTAACTGTGTAGTTGTGAGTGTGAGTGTGTTGGTGCCACTGACTGTGTAGTTGTGAGTATGAGTGATGGTGCCACTAACTGTCTAGTTGTGCGTGTGAGTGTTGGAGCTGCTAACTGTGTAGTTGTGACTGTCAGTGTTGGAGTCATTAAGTGTGTAGTTGTGAGTGTTAGATCCACTGTGTCTAGTCGTGAGTGTGTGTTAATGCCACTAACTGTGTAGTCGTGAGTGTGAGTGGTGGTGCCATTAAATGTGCAGTTGTGTGTCAGCGTTAGATCCACTAAATGTCTAGGCCTGAGTGTTGGTGTTAATGCCACTAACTGTGTAGTCGCAAGTGTGAGTGTTGGAGCCATTAAGTGTGTAATCATGAATGTGAGTGATGGTGCCACTAACTGTGTAGCTGTGAGGGTGAGTGTTGGTGCCACTAACTGTAGAAGTGAGTGTGAGTGTTGGTGCCACTAACTGTAGAAGTGAGTGTGAGTGATGGTGCCACTAACTGTGTAGTCGTGAGTGTTAGTAATACGGTGAGAGGAAGGAGTTTTAAGGGAATCTGAATTATGTCATTTTACGGAGTGCTTGATATCTGCTGTCAGAGGAGGTGGTAGAATAGATACGATTGTTATATTTGAGGCATTTAAATGGGAGGGCATTGGAGGACATGGTCCTAATGTAGGCAATGTGATTAGTATAGATGGGTAAAAAGATTGGCGTAGACATGATGATTCAAAGGGGCTGTTTCTGTCAGTATTGCTTTTAATATTGGAGAAGACAGGGATGATTAGGTTAACGTATGATGAGCGTTTGACAGCATTGGGCCTGTACTTGTGAGTTTAGAAGGATGAGGGAAGACCTCATTGAAACTTACCGAATAGTGAAAGGCCTGGGTAGAGTGAACGTGAAAAGGAAGTTTCTACGGGTGGGAGAGTCGAGGACTAGAGAGCACAGCAAGAATAAAAAGGGCGTACCATTAGAAAGATGAGGAGGAATTTCTTTAGTCAGAGGGTGGTGAATCTGTGGATTTCATTGCCACCGAGGGGTGTGGATGGCAAGCCATTGGGAATTTTTTAAGCGGAGATTGACAGATTCATGATTAATATGGGTGTCAGGGGTTGTAGGGAGAAGGCAGGAGAATGGGATTGAGAGAGAAAGATAGATCAGCCATGATTGAATGGCAGAATAGACTCGATGGGCCAAACAGCCTAATTCTGCTCCGATGACTTATGAACATTATACTGTCATAAGGTCATAAGAGATAGGAGTAGAATTAGATCATTCGGCCCATCAAGTCTACACCGCCATTCAATCATGCCTGACATATCTCGCCCACCTAACCCCATTCTCCTGCCTTCTCTCCGTGATCTCTGATACCCGTACTGATCAAGAATCTATCTATCTCTGCCTTTAAAATATCCACTGGCTTTGCCTCCATAGCCTTCTGTGGCAAAGAAAGGTAGTCCAAGTTGCTGGCACACCTGACACAAGATTCTTGGAGTAGACGCCATACTGACAAGAAATTACCAAGCGCACAGAGGAAAGAATTCAACAATGTTGTTGAAGCCTCCTTCAAAAATTCTCCTCCAGCAAAGAATTCCACAGATTCACCACCCTCTGACTAAAGACATTTCTCCTCGTCGCCTTCCTAAACGAACGTCCTGACTCCTACTCCCGTTGCTACTAGGTTTGTTTCTCTTGTTCACAGGTGATGCTGGGTGTGATTTGTGAATGTCGGGACGTTTTGTTCAGGAAGCTCGGCTCTGGACTGGATGACTCTGAAGAGCCCAGTTGGTTGTTGAATAGACTTGCGGGTAGAGATTCCTGCTCCACACAGCCTGCTCCATCACCATCTCCCGCTCTGCTTCCCAGAGCTTCCCCGGACACGTGACTTCCTGCGGACAGACAATCACCAGGCAACGGGAATCGGCCAGACTTGCAGCTGATCGTTACGTCGCTCACAATCAGACGGCAAATGAAGGAGTCAACGTAAATCAGGAAACTGTGCCCGGACTGTGTGTGTGCCGTTGCTTGTGTCGTATATGTTCAACGCACAGTGGGTAACACGGACTGGTTTACTGTGCAATTGTACAGTCTGTGTGGTTTTGTAAATATTGAATTATTACATTTATGCCCCCCCCCTCCGAACACGCACACTCTCACACTGTCTCTCGCGCACTGTCTCTCGCGCACTGTCCCACGCGCAGTCTCTCGCGCACTGTCCCACGCGCACTGTCTCTCGCGCACTGTCCCCCGCGCACTGTCTCCCGCGCACTGTCCCACGCGCACTGTCTCACGCGCACTGTCTCTCGCGCACTGTCCCACTCGCACTGTCCCTCGCGCACTCTCCCTCGCGCACTGTCCCACCCGCACTGTCCCCCGCGCACTGTCCCACGCGCACTGTCTCACGCGCACTGTCTCTCGCGCACTGTCCCACTCGCACTGTCTCTCGCGCACTGTCCCACTCGCACTGTCCCTCGCGCACTCTCCCTCGCGCACTGTCCCACCCGCACTGTCTCTCTCGCACTGTCTCACGCGCACTGTCTCTCTCACATGCACACACTCCCACTGTCCCTCTCACGCGCACTCCCACACTGTCTCTCACACACACACTCACTCACACTCTCACACACACACACCTACTCACACTCACACACACACTCTCGCTCTCTCCCCCTCTCACGCACTTACCGATCAACAGGGCAAAGAAGGGTGCAAGAACTGTAAACGAGGAGATGGCAGGGGGGAAGCAGGGGTCAACTGCGGACCAGAGATGTACATGAAAGACAAAGCGTGGCAGCAGGGAGATGGCATGGGCAACCTGATGGGGAACTGCGTTAGGTGGGACCATCGTCGAGGTGCTGACAATCGGGTTGTGAAGGAATTACACAGATCTCTGTAAACCCCAGGCCACTGTTCTTGCTGGAAGAGGTGAGGGAAATGTACCCTGTGGGGACCTGGAGGGGGGTAGGGGTGGTTGCAGTGGGAATCTGGACCTGTGCTCTGGTGGTTGCCAAAGAGAGCATTGCATACGATACGCTAGAACTTTATTTATCCCAGGTGGGAAATTGATCTGCCAGCAGACATAAAACACAAAAACACAAAATACATGAAACCTGAAATTAACGTGACGAGTGGAAAGAATTGGGAATGTGCAAAGATATGGGGGGGGGGGGGGGGAGAGGAGAGAGACAGTCTCAGTCTACCCCACGACAGAAGGGGGAGGAGTTGTACAGTTTGATGGCCACAGGGAAGAAGGATCTCCTGTGGCGTCCTGTGCTGCATCTTTGTAGGACCAGTCTGGTGCTGAAGGTGCTCCTCAGGTTGACCAGTGTGTCATGGAGGGGGTGAGCTGTATTGTCCAGGATGCCCCGCAGTTTGAGGAGCATCCTCCCCTCCAAGACCCACCTCCCATAAGTCCAATTCTGACCCCAGGACGGAGCCAGCCTTCCCGGTGAGCTTGTTGATCCCATTGGCGTCCGCGGCCTTCGCCCTGCTGCCCCGGCACACGGCAGCGAAGAAGATGGCACTGGCTACCACCGATTGGTAGAGCATCTGCAGCATCTTACTGGAGACGTTGAAGGAGCGGAGCCTTCTCAAAAAGTACAGCCGGCTCTGACCCTTCTTGTACAGGGCCTCAACGTTCCTGGACCAGTCCAGTTTACTGTCCAAGGTATTTGTACTCCTTGGTGAACAGCACATCCACACCACTGATGGAGACAGGGGACAGGGGTGTTCCTCTCCTAAAGTCCACCACTAACTCCTTAATCCAGTGACGGGGTTAACTGGGAGAACTTGGTTCTCCAACTCCATGATCAACACCCTGGCGCCTCTTGCGAATTAGTGAGAATTTTTTGAGAAAAAAAATATTCCCAGATACTCTCCCTGGTTTTGATCTGTCCCCAGCACGTGTCAGTATAAATATTTCGAGGATATGGACTAGGAATCACAACGATGGACAAGGTGGCTCTTGTGAGGAGAGAGCTGGGGCTTTGTCTGCAGGGTGAGGCACTCCATTTTGAGTGAGGGGTGTGGAGTGCATTTTCTGTGTGTGATTTTGGAGGTTGGGCAGGAGCTGGGTCTCGGGTGGTCCTGGTGAGACGGGACTCCAGTGGGGATGGAGGGAGTCTGCCTTACGCTGGTGATATTTGGTATTGGTTTATTATTGTCACTCGTACCAAGATTGTGAAAAACATACAATTGTAAGGATTTACAGTTACTGATTGTTATAAATCGAGCTTTGTCACTCAAATTATTTCCTTGATCTTTGAAATAAAAATGATATTTGGAAGGTGTTCAACCGTGAGATCACTCACACCGCCCTCGGGCTGCTACAGAGAAATAACCCTCTGTTACGACTGCAATCTTATGCTGGCTGAGGCTTCTGTTGGGTCCAAGAAGATTAACTCATGGATAGGGGATGAGTCAATGCTCCCACACAACCCCAGATCTTCTCCACTCCTACAGGGTGCTCCCAATCACACCATGACGGCCTCTTGTGTCAACCCAGCCAGACAGAGATTACGTTCCATCAGGGCTGGGCTGTACAAGATCACCGGACATGGGGAGAGAAATGGGGGCAAAGCGTTTCTGGACGCATTTGGCATTGCACTCTCGAAACAAACGGCCGTGGAGGCCAAGTCGATGGATATTTTTAAAGCGGAGATCAACAGGTTCTTGATGAGTGAGGGTGTCGGGGTCATGGGGCGAAGGCAGGAGAATGGGGTTGAGAGGGAAAGATAGACTAGCCATGATATGAAGGCGGAGTAGACTTGATGGGCCGAATGTCATAATTCTGTTCCTAGAACTTCTGAAAACGGTGTCCTTTGGACACAAGTGCTGGAATAACTTCGCGGGTCAGTCAGCATCTCTGGAGAACATGGATAGGTGACGTTTCGGATCGGGGCCCTTCTTCAGACTCTTGAGGACAAATTCCACCAGGCCGAGGAAAGTCTTAGAAGAAAATTGATGTTGGGACTGAAGGATCTCGACCCGAAACATCACCTATTGACGTTCTCCAGAGATGCTGCCTGACGCGCTGAGTTACTCCAGCACTTTGTGTCCTTTTGTGCTAGCATCTGCAGTTCCTCATTTCTACCTTAAAGTCCCCTTTGGATTTGTCCATGGTATATTGTGTTTATTCACAAAATGCTGGAGTAACTCAGCAGGTCAGACAGCATTATATTGTGTTGATTGATTCTTTTGAGAAGGTGATAAGGAGGATCGATGGGGGTAGACCATTTGATGACAAGATGGAATCTAGGTCGGCATATAAGAAGGCTGCACAAGGCAGGCGGGGGAAAATAGTAAAAGCCCACGCCAACTGAGGGAGAGGGGCAAATTGGATCCAAAATTGGTCAGTGACAGGAAGGGGATTGTTAGTTGGAGTTTATAAACCAGAGCAAGGCTGTTTCAATGAGGTTCCAGGACTTCCTATATACTCCCTTGACTTTTGTAACATATATATTAATGATTTAATCCAACATGTGGATGCGGGATAAAGTAATTTTCAGATTATACAAAAAATGATCTTGTGGTCAATAAGCAAAAAGCTTTCGACTGCAGAAGAATATTAATGGACAGGAAAGTGGCAAATGGAATTCATGCCAGAGAAGTGTTTTGTAATGCATTTGTTGAGCTGCATGAAGCCAAGGGAATATGCAATAACGGTTTGCACGGTAGTACAGCGGTAGAGTTGCTGCCTTACAGCGCCTGAGACCTGCGTCTGATCCTGACTACGGGTGCTGTCTATACGGAGTTTGTATGTTCTCCCTGTGATCACGTGCGTTTTCTCCAGGTGCTACGGTTTCCTCCCACATCCCAAAGACGTGCAGGTTTTTAGGTTCATTTGTCTCTGTTAATTGTTCCCAGAGTGTGGAATACAACTTGTGAAAGGGGTGATCGATGGTCGATCGAACTCGATGGGCTGAAGGGCCTGTTTCCCACGTTGTATCTCTAAACTAAACCAAACTAAAATGGGAGGATATTGAATGGTGGAGGAGCAAATGCCAATAGATGTTTGCAGGTAGCCAGGTGAGTCAATAAGATGGTTAAAAAGACACACAAGGTGCTTTTCTTTGTTAGTCACAGCGTAGAGTAGATGAGGAGGGAGGTAGACTCCAGTTACACCACAGCTGGGAAACCAAGTACAGTTCGAATACCACATTACATGATGCCATGGTCTGGAGAGTGGGGAGGAGATTTTCAAGAAGGCTGGCAGGTTTGGAAAACTTTAGCTAAGAGGATGGGCTGGGTATTTTTTTTGTTGAAACAGAGCGGAGATTTAAACCAAGATGTATAAAATCATGAACGCCTGTGATAGAATAACTAGTCAACACACACACTTCCCTTAGCTCATGGACAACAAGAGGACAACATCAGTGATGGAAGATTGAGGAGATGGATGGAACAGGCATGTAAACAAACACAATACACAATACAACACAAAGACAATATATAATAAACTAAAATTCAATAAATTAATCATCATAACACTAGAGCAAAAAAATAACGAGTTCCTTCGTGCAACCAAAGACCACAGTTCGAAGTTGAAGTTAGCGTTGTGCAGTCTGTCAAATCTCTGACTACCTTTTACAAATGGAGAAACAATGAACTGCAGATTCTGAAGTATTGAGCAAAACACAAACACCGAGATACAAAGTGCTGGAGTAACTCAACGGGTCAGGCAGTATCTCTAGACAAATAGATCAATTTTCCCTATACATATTACATGACCCGCTGAGTTACTCCAGCACTTTGTGTTTTACCTTTTCTTAAAAATTAACAATTAGTTTAAAATCACAAAATAAAATAAACGAATTAGATTTATAAAAGGAGTTCTGAAGTATTCACAAAATGCTGGAGTAACTCAGCAGGTCAGGCAGCATCTCGGGAGAGAAGGAATGGGTGACGTTTCGGGTCGAGACCCTTCTTCAGACTGATGTCGGGGGTGGGACAAAGGAAGGATATAGGTGGAGACAGGAAGATAGAGGGAGATCTGGGAAGGAGGAGGGGAAGGGAGGGACAGAGGAACTATCTGAAGTTGGAGAAGTCGACGTTCATACCACCGGGCTGCAAACTGTCCAGGCGAAATATGAGGTGCTGCTCCTTCAATTTCCGGCGGGCCTCACTATGGCACTGGAGGAGGCCCATGACAGAGAGGTCAGACTGGGAATGGGAGGGGGAGTTAAAGTGCTGGGCCACCGGGAGATCAGTTGCGTTAATGCGGAGCGAGCGCAGGTGTTCAGCGAAGCGATCGCCGAGCCTGCGCTTGGTTTTGCCGATATAAATAAGTTGACATCTAGAGCAGCGGATGCAATAGATGAGGTTGGAGGAGGTGCAAGTGAACCTCTGTCTCACCTGGAAAGACTGTTTGGGTTCTTTGATGGAGTTGAGGGGGGAGGTAAAGGGACAGGTGTTGCATCTCGTGCGGTTGCAAGGGAAAGTGCCCGGGGTTGGGGTGGTTTGGGTAGGAAGGGACGAGTGGACCAGGGAGTTACGGAGGGAACGGTCTCTGCGGAACGCAGAGAGGGGAGGGGATGGGAAGATATGGCCAGTGGTGGGGTCCCGTTGTAGGTGACGGAAATGTTGGTGGATGATATGTTGGATCCGCTGGCTGGTGGGGTGGAAGGTGAGAACGAGGGGGATCCTGTCCTTGTTGCGAGTGGGGGGAGGGGGAGCAAGAGCGGGGCTGCGGGATGTAGAAGAGACCCTAGTGAGAGCCTCATCTATAATGGAGGAGGGGAAGCCCTGTTTTCTGAAGAACGAGGACATTTTGGGAAGCCCTAGTCTGAAACACCTCATCCCGGGCGCAGATGCGGCGTAGACGGAGGAATTGGGAGTAGGGGATAGACTTTTTGCAGGGGACCGGGTGGGAAGAAGTGTAGTCCAGATAGCTGTGCGAGTCGGTGGGCTTGTAGTAAATGTCCGTCACTAGTCTGTCTCCTGTGATGGAGATGGTGAGGTCCAGAAACGGGAGGGAGATGTCAGAGATAGTCCAGGTATATTTAAGGAGTTCTGAAGTATTGTGTAGGAAGGAACTATAGATGCTGGTTTATACCGAAGACAGACACAAAATGCTGGAGTTACTCTGGTCAGGCAACATCTCTGGAGAAAAGGAAAAGGTAATGTTTTGGGACGAGACCCTTCTTCAGAATGAAAGTCAGGGGAGAGGGAAACGAGAGATAAGGAAGGCTACAAAGAGATCAAAGCAGACGATGGTCAAGGGAATGTTCATTAATTATTACTGTTTGTATACCTCCTTGTTATTCTCCCCTCAGCCAACAATGAACCATTCATTGTACATTTCCTTCTCTATCCTTCTCACACCTTACATACTCTTTGTAGCCTTCCTTATCTCTCATTTTCACGTCCCCTGACTCGCAATCTGAAGAAGGGTCTTCTTGATCCGAAATGTCACCCATTCCTTCTCTCCAGAGATGATGCCGCTTGTCTCGCTGAGTTACTCCAGCATTTTGTGTCTGTCTGCAGTTACCGTAATTATTTCTGCACAAACATTTATGCATGTATTTTAGAGATGCTGCCTGTCCCGCTGAGTTACTCCGGCACTTGATGTTTTACCTTTTACAAATAAAGAATTTTAAACCCCAAAATAAAACAAACCAATTGGATTTATAAGAAGCAGCTCTGAAGGAAAGCACCCTCCCTGGTATTGTTGCCCAACGTGAGGGAGGTTCCCGGTACCAATGGTCCGCTGCTGTGGGGCGGGGGGGGGACAGGTTTGGAGGTGACGCCGCTCCTTGCCCCGCACTAAGATGGCGGCGGCGGCGGCGGGGGGCACGGAGCCGCTGCTCCCGGGCGGCCTCTCGCTCACTCTCCGGGAGGCGCTGCTCAAGGTGCTGGAGAACCGGCCCCAGGACCCCGTCTCCTTCCTGGGCGACTACTTCCACAACCTGGCGGCGGCGGCCGCGGCCTCCGAAGAAAAACTCGTCCCGAGGACGCAGGAGGTAACCGGGGGAGAGGGGGCCCGTGGTCTACCCCCGACCCGGGGCCTTGCCCAACGAGAGGGGCCCGTGGTCTACCCCTTACCTGGGCCCTTGTCAAGCGAGAAAGAGGGGCCTAGAGTCTACCCCTGGCCCTTGTCTGAGGAGGGGCCCAGTGTCTACCCCCGGCCCGGGGCCTTGCCCAACGAGAGGGGCCCATAGTCTACCCCCGGACCGGGGCCTTGCCCAACGAGAGGGGCCCATAGTCTACCCCTTACCTGGGCCCTTGCCCAACGAGAGGGGCCCGTAGTCTACCCCTTACCTGGGCCCTTGTCCAGCGAGAGGAACCCAGAGTCTACCCATGGCCCTTGTCTGAGGAGGGCCACAGTGTCTACCCCTTACCTGGGGCCTTATCCAGCGAGAGGGGCCCATAGTCAACCTCTTACCTGGGCCCTTGTCCAGCGAGAGGGGCCCAGAGCCTACCCCTGGCCCTTGTCTGAGGAGGGCTCCAACTAGCCGAGCCTACTGTGGGAGGAAGCTGGAGCACCTGGAGAAACCCCACTTGGTCACAGCGAGAATGTACAAACTGTACAGACAGCTCCCATGATCAGGATTGAACTGGGGTCTCTGGCGCGGTGAGGCAGCAAGTCTACCGTTGCGTCATCATTTGAGGGAGAGGTTGTGCCTCTTGAGGTCTGTGGAGAGTGAGAACAGGGAGAGTTGGACAGTAGAGTAACACACTTTGCTCTCTCTACAGGAGCAGCTCTCCAGTGCACTGAAACAGCTGCTGTTTTGCCACTACAACAGACCAGCCTTCAGCCGGAACACCGCTCTGGCCTTCCAGATCCTCAGTTGCCCCACAAACAAGAGGAAGAAGCCTGGTCTCAAAGGCAGAGTATACACTGAGCTCCTGAAGCAGATTTGTGGCAGTGCAGGTCCTGCTTCCAGCTCCTTAATTCACAAACTGCGCTGCTGGGATCACGAGGCCGTCCCTTTCGGCGTCTTCAGACACGGCGTGCTGACGTGCTTCGTCTTCCTGGACTACGTGAAGATTTCCCGACGACTGTTTGAGGTGGTGGCGGAGTCTGGCGAGGCCAGTCGGACAGTGTGCCAGGCTCTGCTCGAGGCCCTGCAGGATGCACTGAGCGCCAGCGGGTCAGCCAGAGGCACCAGGTGCCTGGACGCTGCCTCCAAGCTCAGCCCTGACCAGCTGGGGCACACCATGGAGCAAGCCCTGAGGCTGCGGAGAAACGAAACATCGCCACCGATGACTCAGGAGGATTTCACCCAGCTCACTGCTCCTCTCTTCATTCAGAGAGTGAAGCCCATGTGTTGACTGGAGAGGAGCTGGCAGCAAGGCCCCCAATACAGAATGGCCAGGGTCGTCATCGCCAGATTCCTGCATGTTCCCCCTCAGCCAGTGTGGCGCGAAGCTGGTGTATTGTGGCCTGGCTTGACTTCCAGTGAGCTGTCAAGTTTGTGTCCTTCCTGAGGCAAACCACACTTTCACCCATCCCCCCCCTCTCCCGTGCTCTGTCTTGCTCTCTCCTAGGATGCTGCCTCCCCCCCCCCTCCCAGTTCCTGGGTTGTACCTCACGCTCCCTCAAACTTGCCCACCAAATCTATCTTCCAGTTCGCACGCCAAACATAACTTTACTTGCTTAACTAACCTGCTGGGGCAGGGGGGAGGTTTAGTTACTGCCCTTGCTGTCAGACGTTCTCGGAGCAGAACTAGGTCATTTGACCCGTTAGGTTTGCTCCGCCATCCAATCATGCCTGATCTATCTTTCCTTCTCAACCCCATTCTCCTGCCTTCTCCCTGTAACCCCTGACACCCGTACTAATCAATCTCAGTCTTAAAAATATCTATTTATGTGACCTCCACAGCCTTCTGTGGCAATGAATTCCAGAGATTCATCACCCTCTGACTAAAGAAATTCCTCCTCATCTCCTTTCTAAAGGTACGTCCTTTTATTCTGAGGCTATGGCCTCCGGTCCTAGACTCTCCCACCAGTGGAAACATACTCTCCACGTCCACTCGGTCCAAGCCTTGATCACCTGCGTGGTCTGTCTCCACCATCTGGAGTCCAGGGTTTGCTGTCAGCTCCCTGCTCTCTGTGTGTTTCGGACTCCAGCTCAAGTTGAGACATTTACTTGCCTTTGTTTTCACTTGGTGTGCCAGTTGGCAAACATGGTGATTATTTTATTAATCATTTGTGTTGAGTCCCCGCGCACCTCCCAAATTTGCACCTGAGTGATGTTTCTGCCAATGACTGCATATCAAGTGAGTTCCTAGACACACAAACTCCTTAACAGAGAGGATGTTGATGGGGACTGGGAGTAAGACTCTTCCCAACCCAACTGTACTGGGTAAGGAGGCACGAGAGACTGCAGACGTGGAATCTTGAGCAAAACACAATGTGCCGGCGGAACTCAGTGGGTTCGGTCTGAAGAAGGGTCCCGACGCGAAACGTCACCTGTTCTTTCCCTCCCCAGATGCTTCCTGACGCGCTGAGTTCCTCCAGCACTTTGTGTTTTGGGACTGGATGAGGGCTGGGAGCAAGGAACTTTTCATCCCTGCTGCAGCAGGACAGGACCGGGGACCAAGAGGAGAACCAGGGTCTGATTTGGTTCTTCCCCCATCCCAAGGGCACGGTGCATGACTCTCTGTCCTTGGTGGTGCCACACTGGTATAACAGCATTACCACATGAAAGTAAGTCACTAATCTTTTGTACACCTTGTTTGTCTGATTAGATGTCTTATTAATGATTGTTGATTGCTTGGTTGTTTCTTATTTTATATCTGTGTTTTGCAAGATTAAATTAAACAAATTGTATTCACATTTCCTGTTTCCTCCCTGTTTTAGTCCCCCCCCCCCTCCTCTTTTGACTCTGGCTTTAATGTGAACCATCTCCCAAAGGTATCACCTCTGAAGGCTGTGGAATTCTTTGCATTAGGCTGTGAACGTGGTCGAGGGGTTTCTCCTCGATGGGAAGTGACGCTACCAGAGCACTATGTTCTTTCCTCGGCCAAGCGCAGCTGTTCTTTTTTTATATCAAAAAATGTATTCAATTATTAAAAATGACAGTTACAATACAATAAAACAAAACAGATACACAACAAACAAATATACTAAATGAGCTACTATACAACTATGTTACAATCCTTGTCCAGGATGCATTCAACCCCCCGCAGTGCCCAGCGGTCCTGGAAATCCCCCAGGGTGCCCGGGTGGCGTAGTCCCTCTCTAACGCCACTCGGGCGCGGACGTAACCACGGAAAAGGGGCAGGCAACCGGCTCGGGTAGAGCCCTCCTCCGCCTGGCGCCGTGACTCGCTGATGGGCAGCTTGGCCAGGCCCAGGAGCAACCCAGCCCTACCCAGCGCAGCTAGTTTTGGAGGTCTATCAATCAGGTAGATCAGTGGAACACCGGTATCCCATGAAAGTTGTATGGTTAAGGACACCACAGCCCCATCGCAGGGCTGAGAATGATCAGCAATGATCACATTGAATGGCGGTGCTGGCACGAAGGGCCAAATGGCCTCCTCCTGCACCTATTGTCTATTGTCACTGGTGCTTTGAATTCTCACGGTAAATCTTGCAGCTCGCACGTGTTAACCTGCCACCAAAGAAACTTCCCATCAAAGCAGAAAATTCTGAACAAGTGGAGGCCATTTAACCTTTTGAGTGTGTTCTATCATTCAACATGATTGGAGAGAGTGAATGTGGAGAGATGTTTCCACTAGTGGGAGACTCTAGGACCAGAGGGCACAGCCTCAGAATAAAAGGACATACCTTTAGAAAGGAGATGAGGAATTTCTTTTGGCAGAGGGTGGTGAATCTGTGGAATTCTTTGCCACAGAAGGCTGTGGCGACTGTCAATGCATATTTTTATGGTGGAGATTGATAGATTCTCGAACAGTACGGTGTCAGGGGTTATAGGGAGAAGGCAGGAGAATGGGGTTGAGAGGGAATGATAGATCAGCCATAATTAATTAGCAGAGCAGACTTTATGGGCCAAATGGCCAATTCTGCTCCTACAATTTATGAACCATTCCCCATATTATCTTTGCTTATCAAAAGCCTATCAATTTACAATGAACAATTAACCCTGCATCAATTATCATTTGTGGACGAGACTTTCAAAGTTCTACTGTCCTTAATGAGTAGTAATGTTTCCAACATTTAGTCCAGAAAGGCCTGGCTCTAATTCTTTTGACAATATACCATGTTCTGGACTCCTCAAGCAGAGGGAATAGTTTCTATCCAATCTGTCAGTTCCTCTAACCATCTTGAAAATATTGATCTATTAATCATCTAAATGCATGGAAGAAAACTTGTTTGTGGAATCTCTCCTTATATTTTAACCCTTGGAGTCCAGGGATCATCCTGTTTTAAACGAAAAGACACAAAGTGCTGGAGTAACTCGGTGGGTCAGGCAGCATCTTGGAGAACATGGATCGGCGATGTTTTGGGATGGAGCGAAGATTGTTCCCGACCCAAAACATCACCTATCCACATTCTCCAGAGATGCTGCCTGACCTGCTGAGTTGCTCCAGCACTTTGTGTCTTTTTTATTTTGGTTAACCGACATTTGCAGTTCCTTGTATTCTCCTTGTATATCTGTCTGGTAAACCTGTTTACCTCCCCCTGTTATCAAATCAGGGAATTTGAAAACCATTTTTGTTTTAAACTCCTTAGTAAAACAATTAAAAGCCGGACATTTTATTCATGATGTGCTCCAAGGATGAGTGAAGGTAAATAAGCTTGCAAAAGGAATCCTAAATCAGAGCACTCACTGAGTAATCTGTTGGTTTCAAGGCACCCAAGGTCACTTGCTGAGGGAGTTCAAAAGTGAGGTCAATTTTTAAATTCAAAATTCCATTTATATATTCGGCTTATATACACTGGGCTACAGTGGCTTGCATTCTCAAGTTTTCCCTGTGAAGTATCCCAATTTTCTTTTGGAATTCAAGACCTGTCACGGGAGGAGTTACTTCTGCCTCTCCAACATGTTTTCCATCCACCGTTTCATCAGGTCCTTCTCCCGCCTGCCGGTTTTCCTGCTGAAGTTGCTCCCACGTAGCCGGTGGTCCCGGCGGGTCGGGAACTTGAAGTTCGTTCTGCCTCGACCCCGGGGCTTCTTTGTCGAGCGAGGGAGGTCTCTGGTGTACATTCTGGTGATGTCAGCTATCCCGATTTGGAACTGGTGGAAGGTTTGGTTGAGCCGCTCCATCTTCTCCTCGTCCTCTCCCCCCCAGGACGCCCTGCGCTTCGGGGCGGTGGTGGCGGGCGGCGAGGTGAGAGACTCCATGGACTCTTCCGTGGGCAAATCAAAGGTCGAGTCCGTTTCATACTTGTCGAAGTTTTCTTCGTCCTCAAAATCCAGGCCGAACCCGGCGAGAATCCGGTACCCGGCCCACTTCCACCAAGCCAGGAACATGTTGGCCACAAATATCCTCCAGTCTGGGAACAGCAGTGTTAACAGTTCCCACAGAGCCATCCTACGTATTTGCAACCCACACAGCTGAGGTGTGCTGATCCATTGAACCTCATTTGAAAGCTAAACACAGTGAATTGAGATGACTCGAGCTCGCACATAGACCACTTGCTTTAGTCACAATGTTGGTGTGATGTCGTACAAGGCTAAATCACTGCGGGGGAGGGCAGCATAAACTGACATCTTCGTTGAAAACCTTGAGTCGACTTAGAAATGCGGTTTACAGAATGTCTGGGTCCTCATCAGAGCCTGCAACAGCAACTTGATGGCACTGTCTCCTTCATTCCTAACTGCAATGGAATACTTTGCATTCTCTGCGCTGGATTATAAACAAACGACAGAATCAACATGGGAAGGCGGCAACTAACAAATTCATGAATGAATTCCAGCCTTTACTTTGCTCATGTGCATCTGTTCTATATATATATGAACCTCAGAATTTGATTCCAGCCTGCAGCTTCTGCTTACTGATTATCCCGAAAATAAAATTGATGAACCACTAAATTGATGAACCACTGGAAATTCAGTCCGTGGTAGGAAGGAACTGCAGATGCTGGTTTACACCGAAGATAAACACAAAATGCTGGAGTTACTCAGCGGAACTGGCAGCATCTCTGGATAGAAGGAATGGGTGACGTTACGGATCGAGACCCTTCTTCAGACTGACTTAAGTCTGACTTAGACACAAATGGAGAGTCTAGGACCAGAGGCCATAGCCTTAGAATAAAAGAATGCAGCTTTAGAAAGAGATGAGGAAGGATTTTTGTAGTCAGAGGGTGGCGAATCTGGAATTCATTGCCACAGACAAGTCATTGGGTTTTTTTAAAGCACAGATGAACAGATTCTTGATTAGTATGGGTGTCGGAGGTTATGGGGAGAAGGCAGGAGAATGGGGTTGACAGGGATAGATAGACCAGCCATGATTGAATGGCAGAGTGCACTAGATGGGCTGAATGGCCTCATTCTGCTGCTATAACTGGACTATTATTTTAAAAGCAAATGAAAATTAAAATAAAAAATCTGCAGACGCTGGAAATTTGAAACAAAAACTGAAGACGTTCAGTTCAGTTTAGCTTATTGTCACGTGTACCGAGGTACAGCGAAAAGCTTTTTGTTGCGTGCTAACCAGTCAGCAGAAAATCAATACATGATTACAATCAATCCATAGTGCAGTGTATAGATACATGATAAGGGAATAACGTTTAGGATGTTGGAAGTACTCCGATCACTCAACAGCTGAGGAAAGAGAAACTTAACTAGTTGATCTGAAATGTTGACACATGAGACTGCAGATGCTAGAATCTGAAGGAAAAAAATGCATGAGACACTCAGCGTGGTCAGGCAACTTTGTGAAAGGAAATGGACAGCCAGCGTTCAGGACCTCTTCTTGTCTGATCCGTCGAGTCCCCCCAGCAGTATGTTTTTTTCCCAAAATGTTAATGCTTTATTTTAGTTTTCAATTAAAAGTAACGTTTATCAGAACTAATGGGAAATAGTATTGCAGGTTTAAAAAAAACTCAATACAGTCAAGTAGGTTTAGTGATTTTGGTACAATTCAAGAGTCAAGGGTTTTTAAATTATCGTGTGATGAAAATTGTATTCTTACTTGCAGCAGCATAACAAGCCTGCAACACACACGCACAGATACTATATAACAAACAAAGCAATAAATTAATTCCTATAGTTCTGCCGAAGGATCATTGACTGGAACATTAACCCCCTTTCACTTTCTCATTTATACTGCCTAAACTGAATATTTCCAATATTTTCAATCGTCATTTCAGATTTCATGACCAGAAGTCATCACCTTCTGCATTGTAATAACAAAGAACTGTAAACTCTGGTTTATACCAAAGATGGACACAAAAGTGCTGGTGTAACTTAGTGGTCAGACAGCATCTGTGGAGAAAATGGAAACTTCAAATGGGTCTTCTGTAGAAGAGTCCCGACCCGGAATGTTCCCCAGAGATGCCGCCTGGGTCTCTGTTACTCCAACTCTCTTTGTTTACCGAAGGTGTCTACTGAAAGCTGGAGTAACTCAGTGAGCCAGGCAGCATCTCTGCAGAAAAGGAATAGGTGACTTGATTTTTTTTGTTGATTTTGAGATACAGCGTGGAAACAGGCCCTTCAGCCCACCGGGTCCGCGCCGCCCAGCGATCCCCGCACATTAACACAATCCTACACACACTAGGGACAATTTTTACATTTGCCCTGCCAATTAACCTACAAACCTGTACGTCTTTGGAGTGTGGGAGGAAACCAAAGATCTCGGAGAAAACCCACGCAGGTCACGGGGAGAACGTACAAACTCCGTACAAGCATTTCGGCTTGATACCCTTCATCAGACTGAGAGTCAGAGAGAGGGAAGTGAGAGATATGAAAAGGTACATAGAACAAATTAATGAAAGATGTGCAAAAAGACAGATTAAAGCCAGTGATGATGATCAAGGAAATGTGGAGCCCACAGCGGTCCATTGCTGGCTGTGGGGAAGGTGATAACGAGTAATACAAACAGTAAAACTCAGCAGGACGACAATGAACCCAGTACATGCAGGAAGAAACTACAGATGCTGGTTTAAACCGAAGATAGACACACAAAAGCTGGAGTAACTCAGCGAGTCAGGCAGCATCTCTGGAGAAAAGGAATAGGTGACGTTTCAGGTCAAGACCCTTCTACGATACGATAGAACTTTATCCCAGGAGGGAAATTGATCTGCCAATAGTCATAAAAACACAAAAGCCATGAAACATGGAATTATAGTGACGAGTGGAAAGGATTGGGGGGGGGGGGGGGGAGTCCTGATGAGTTTGTTGATCCCATTGGCGTCCGCAGACTTTGCCCTGCTGCCCCAGCACACGGCAGCGAAGAAGATGGCACTGGCTACCACGAATTGGTAAAATATCTGCAGCATCTTACTGCAGATGTGGAAAGAGCTCCCTGATAAACTAGGACGATGACTAGGGTGGGTGGGCGATGGAGAGAGAGGGGATGCAAGGGTTACTAGAAGTTAGAGAAATCAAAATAGAGACACCCATAACCAGCATCTGCAGTCCTTTCGAATTTTGTAACCCTTGCTTTCCCTCTCTCTCCATCCCTCTCCCCTTCCCAATTCCCCGACCAATCTTACTGTCTCTGACTACATTTTATCTCTGTTTGCTTTGTTACCTTCTTCCAGCTAACAATGATCTATACTACATCTTCCTTGATCTCCGCATTCCGTTTGTAATGTTTTCACACCTTACACTTCCTGATCTCTGCACCTCCCTCTCCCCTGAAGTCAGAGGGTCTCGTCACCCATTCCTTCTCTCCAGAGATGCTGCCTGTCCAGCCGAATTACTCCAGCATTGTATGTCCATCTGCAGTGTCCTCCCCTGCACACACTGTGCGTGTGTGTTCCAAAATTCTACCCCTCTCTCTCTCTCTCTCTTTCTCTCCTACTCTCTAGTTAGGAACTACATCTCCCAGAATGACCCGCGCCCCAGGTGTCGTAATTGGGGTGCCGACGCTGATTGGCGGCCGGGGAGGCGGGCCGCCACCTGATTGGACGGGGGGGGGTGGTTGCTGTGATTGGATCTGCCAGTCGCCGTTGTGATTGGCCGCCCTTCCAGCTGCGCTGTGATTGGATCTTCCAGCCGCGCTGTGATTAGCCGCCCTTGCAGCCGCCGTTGTGATTGGATCTTCCAGCCGCGCTGTGATTAGCCGCCCTTGCAGCCGCCGTTGTGATTGGCCGGCCTTCGAGCCACGCTGTGATTGGCCGTCCTTGCAGCCGCGCTGCGATTGGCCGCCCTTGCAGCCGCGCTGTGATTGACCGCCCTTACATCCCCATCCGACTGGATACAGTTGCTGTTGCGCGCGCTGATTGGCCGCGGGCGGCGGGCGGCGCTGATTGGGCCGCATTATGATTTGCTACTTGGCTGCCGCCCGCCGATTGGCCGCGGGCGGGGTCACGGGGGCATTGTGTACCCGGGCGGGCGTACAGACAGCGGCCGCAGCGACACTCGGCAGCGGGACGTACAGCGCCTGAGCAGCGGCCCGCACACCCACTCCCACACGCTCCAGGCCGGGGCTGCAGGGCCCGCTCGGCGGCCTCACGTTCACCCTACAGCGGTCCCCCCCAACCCACCCTCAGAGCTCCCCCTTCCTTCCCCCCTCCCGGCTGCGGTCCCGTCTCTTCTCAGCGGCCGCGGCCTCTCCCCCACCCTCCTTCCTTCCTTCCTTCTCTCGCCGGGAGCTGGGCCCCGGGCCCCGGGCGGTCATGGCTCACCAGCAGACCAGCAGCTCTCAAAAGGCGTTGATGTTGGAGCTGAAGAGCCTGCAGGAGGAGCCAGTGGAGGGGTTCCGCATTACCCTGGTCGATGAATCCGACCTCTACAACTGGGAGGTGGCGATCTTCGGGCCGCCCAACACGCATTACGAGGGGGGCTACTTCAAGGTAAGGCCGCGGGTGCAAGGATTCCAACAGGGGGGCTGTGTGGACTGTGGGCGCTGGACCGAGTGAAGGGGCGGGCGTGGTGAGGGGAAAGCCTCGGGGAAGGTGAACTTCTTTGTCCCAGTCTATAGGAGCGGGGATTAGGAACTAGTTTAGTTCTTTCCCCAGAAGGAGGTTAGGACTATTCCCTTTTTTCTTTCCCCCAAGACCAGCAGACTTTCCTTGCTGGTTTTCCTAGTCCCTGCATAGTTGGATGCCACTAGGAACTCTGATGGATTATTGTTTACATCGTGGGGATGGAGGATTGCTCTTCATCCAATGGCTATTTTTGCTTCAGTAAGTTCATGTGATAGGAGTAGAACTAGACCATTTGGCCCATCAAGTCTACTCTGCCATTCAATCATGGCTGATCTAACTCAACCCCATTCTCCTCCCTTCTCCCAATAACCCCAGACACCCATACTAATCGATTGTAATCAAACAGTAATAGTCAATGGTGCTTTACTTTGTAACATATGCAACTGCACAGTGAAATTATTTTTCTTCAGTAACTGGATGGTTATAGAAAAAACGTTCCCCATTGCCCCATAAATATAGGAGAGAAGTTTTAAAGTTTGGGAGGGTAGTTACTATAAAGCCTGATATGGGTATGATTCTATCACTCTGCGGCTGTCGTGTTGGTGTGAAATTGCCTGTGGATGGATTGATTAGCTACAGGGTTTGGCAGTTGACAACCACCAAGACTGGAAGCAATCAGAAATGAACAGAAATGGGATCAGAATCAGAAATGGGCAGCCACTTATATTGGAGATAGACACGAAATGCTGGAGTAACTCAGCGGGACAGGCAGCATCTCTGGAGAGAAGGATTGAGTAGGAAGGAAATGCAGATGCTGGTTTAAACCGAAGATAGACACAATGTTGGGGTAACTCAGTGGGACAGGCAGCATCTCTGGAGAGAAAGAATGGGTGACATTTTGGGTCGAGACCCTTCTTCAGACTCGACCCGAAACGTCACCATTCCTTCTCTCCAGAAATGCTGCCTGTCACGCTGAGTTACTCCAACATTTTGTGTCTGTCTTCAGTGTAAATCAGCATCTGCAGTCCCTTCCTGCACACCTTATATTGGAGATCCTAGCAATAGTAGTGGCAGAGTGACTATTTGCTGACAATCTGATGACTGTTGGCAATTCTGGACACTCGCTTTTAGTTTGTGCTAAGTTTTTCTTACCTCTGATTCTGGTCTTGAATGCCCTTGACTTCAATATTGTTACCATTAGCAACTGTGTTTCAGCAGCTTAAAATTTAAAGGGAGGTGTTTCCTCCCTCAACCTTATTTCCTCAAGGCTTTGATTTAACAAGTCTCTTGAACATATGATCTGGATTTCAATGAATAGCCTGGTGTGCATTTCTGATGGATAATACTCCTGTGGAGTTGCTGAGAGGTTTTGTTCCTTGTCTTGCTGAACAACATTCTTAAGTTGAGTTTCGTAAGCCACTGTGTATCCTTTTGGAAAGAAAGTTTATTTCAAAGCTATCTCCACTGTGTTTGTATCAAGGCTATGATTTGGCGATATGGTCCCTGTTGTTTGACCCTGGTTTGACTCTTGTTTGAGAGCAGTGGAGGAATAGATTATGCTACAAATGCTTTCAGTGGCCACATCGTCCATGTTTTGTTTCTGGTCTATTTTGAGGCGACATCCTCTGGGGTTGGTGAAGTCAGGGCAGGTTTGCTTTTGGGTCTTGAATGTATGTGTTCCTTGTGTTGGATAGTGTTTTTAGAACCAGACTCAATTCCATTCATTGACCTGTTACGGGTTATAGACCTCATTCTGATGCATCCGAGTGGATATGAGGACAAGGTGATGGTTGCTAGTATTGAGGGCCATTGTTCTGACTGTCCACTGAGCTAAGTTTCCTCTATAGCTTAGTTTAAAGATATAATGTTGAAACGGGCCTGTCGGCTCGCTGAGTCCACGCCGACCATCGGATCACCCGTTCAAACTAGTTCTGTTATCCCACTTTCTTTGTGGGAGGAAACTGGAAAGGAAACTAAATGACACTGCCTCAGAATAAGAGGATGTGTCTATAGAAAGAAGGTCTCTGGATTTTCTGTAGTCTGTGGAATTCATTGCCACAGACGGCTGTGGAAGCCGCCGGTGGATATTTTTAAGGCGGATGTTGACAGATTCTTGATTAGTGAGGGTGTCGATGGTTATGGGGGGAGTGGGGTTGAGAGGGAAAGATAGATCAGCCATGACTGAATGGCAGAGTAGATTCCACGCCAAATGGGCTGATTCCGCTTCTGTGACTCGTGAAACCCATGCGGTCGCAGGGAGAGTGTGCAAACTCCACATAGACAGCACCTGAGGTCAGGATCGCACTGTGAGGCAGCAGCTCTGCCAGCCCAGAGATACACATGGCAAGATTTGTTGTCTTGGCTCGCGGAATGTTTAGTCCGGTGTGTCCCACCAGCTGAAAATTCACCTGCAAAACCTTGGTGACTGTGCCTGGTCATGGAACTTTGCACATGACATGTGTACTGGACCGTGGGGAGATGAGACTGGCGCTGAGCTGCTGGCTGTTGGTGCCCGGCCTGGGTGAGCCAGTGAGGAATACCTGCACGGTCCAGTATCGCAAATGACATCCATACTTCTCACAGTGAGGTGGATGTGCAATATATGTTTGCAGATGGCGTCACCCTGTAGATTTAAGCCGTAATCTGTTTTAGTGGGAGGTCGAGGGTGGAAATGGGTTTTTTAAATTCCCCCTCTCGATGTGTGGTGCAGTGGTAGATCTGATGCTTCACACTGCCAGAGACCTGGGTTCGATCCTGACCACGGTTGTGTCTGAAGAAGGGTCTTGACCCGAAACGTCACCCATTCCGTCTCTCCTGAAATGTTGCCTGACCCGCTGAGTTACTCCAGCATTTTGTGAAACTGACCACGGTTGTTGTCTATACAGAGTTTATACGTTCTCTCCGTGTCCGCATGGATTTTCCTCGGATGCTCTGGTTTCCTCCATGATCCCAAAGGTTTACAGGTTAATTATCTTCCGTTAATTGGGAATCGCCTCTAGCGCGCAGGATAGTGCTAATGTAAAGTCCAAATTGAGTTGAAAATGGAGGGCACAGAAAAACTGCAAGTGTTGCAATACCTTGCATATCCCATGGATCGACTGTGTGGGTTTAGCCAGCTGGCAAATAGTCATTCAGTGTGGTATTGATCAGCTCGACTGCTAGTGGCATTAGGCTGGAAACAGGACAGACACAAAAAAACTGGAGTAACTCAGTGGGTCAGGCTGCCTCTGGAGAAAAGGAATGGGTGACCCATCTTCAGATTGAGAGTCAGGGGAGAGGGAAGTGAGACAGGGGCTTTATGCTCCACAATTTGACAATCCACCTCGACCCGAAACGTCACCCTTTCCTTCTCTCCAGAGATGCTGCCTGTCCCGCTGAGTTACTCCAGCATTTTGTGTCTATCTGCACATCTGCAGTTCCTTCCAACACAGTGATGTGCTTCCACTATTTTAGGCAATGATGTCTGGTGTCCTCCAATGTGGTCATCATGCATGAACATTAGCAACGACTGTGAGCCATTGGGAGGAGGATGGGCACTGCGGGGGTAAGGGCCTCGGTGATGGGTTGGCTGTGGGGCTTCAGATCGCAGCCCTCTGACTGTTTGTTTCCTCACTGCCAGGCTCAGCTGATGTTCCCCATTGATTATCCCTACTCTCCGCCATCGTTCCGCTTCCTCACCAAGATGTGGCATCCGAATATCTATGAGGTAAGATTGAGGGGCGCACGCACACATCGGGAAGGGGGGGGGGGGCACTGGGATGGAGGTGGGTGGTCATGGATCGAGCAAGTAGACATGAAGTTGGGGCGAGAGCAGTCAGAATTGTGTAGCACAGAAACAGGCCTCTTTGTGCAGGGCCAAGAGACTGCAGATGATGGAATCTTGAGTAAAAAAACTAAGTGCTGGAGAAACTCAAGAGGGTCAGGCAGCATCTGTGGAGCAAATAGCGAATAATGGATAGTCAATGTTTCTGGTCTCAACCTGAAATGTCCTCTATGCAGTTCCCTCCAAAGTTATTGCCTGAACCACTGAGTTCCTACAACATAATGTCTTTTTGTTTGCTCCAGCACCTAATTACACTAATGCATTTTCCACACTTGGCCCATAGCAGTTTTGCGATGACATTTAGTGCTCACTTAAATATGTGTGTTTTAATGTGATGAGATTTCATGCTTCTACTACAACTCTGAGGATGAGTATATTCCAGATTTCAAGGATTGGATGAAACATTCTTTGTCAAATCCCATCAAACTCTTTCCGTCTGAAGAAGGGTCCTGACCCAAAATGTTGCCCGTGCATGTTCTCGGGTGATGCTGCCTGACTTGCTGAGTTACCCGAGTGTGTTCTTTGCAAGTCTCCAGCATCTTCAGTTCCTGCCGTCTCCATCCTGGTGAATCTTCTCCCCCCTCCAGTCTCTGTCTTCCAAATTCAACTGATTCCATTTGCATATCACCCTTGCCCCTTCCTTAGTCCACATGTCACTTCCTGGCTCATCGAAATGGATCGACTGGGCTTGTATTGACTGGAATTTAGAAGGATGAGAGGCGATCTTAAAGGAACATTTAAAGTTCTTGAGGGATTGGGACAGGCTAGATACAGGATAAATGTTTCCGATGTTGGGGGAGTCAAGAACCAGGGGGGTCACAGTTTAAGAATAAGGGGTAGCCCATTTAGGACTGATATGAGGAAAAACCTTTTTCACCCAGAGAGTTGTGAATCTGTGGAATTCTCTGCTACAGAAGGCAGTGGAGGCCAATTCACTGGGTTTTCAAGAGAGAGTTAGTTATAGCTCTTAGGGCTAACAGAATCGAGGGATATGGGAGAAAGCAGGAATGGGGTACTGATTTTGGATGATCAGCCATGATCATATTGAATGGTGGTGCTGGCTCGAAGGGACGAATGGCCTACTCCTGCACCTATTTTCTATGTTTCAATATCTCCCTCCCTCTTTTTTTACTGGCTATGTTTCCTCTCTACACGGTCCCTTTTGCAGGATCTGGACCTGAAATGTTGACCCCTTTCTTTCCACACCCCACCCCACAGCTCAAACCACCGAGTTCCTCCAACAATTTGTTTTCTGCTCAAAGGTCCAGCATCTACAGTCTCGTCTATCTCTCTACCTCCCTGCTCTTGACTTCTATACCCCCAGCTAATGGAGGCATGACACACAATGCTGGAGTAACTCAGCAGGTCAGTCAGCATATCGGGAGAGAAGGAATGGGTGACCCTTCTTCAGACTGATGTCAGGGGAGGGGGCGGGACAAAGATCAGATGTATTCGGAGACAGGAAGACTAGTGGGAGAACTGGGAAGGAGGAGGGGTTAGAGAGGGGAAGCAGGGATTATCTGAAGTTAGAGAAGTCAATGTTCATACCGCTGGGGTATAATATGAAGTGCAAGCGAAATATGAGGTGCTGGGCCTCACTCTGACAATGGAGGTGGCCCAGTACAGAAAGGTCAGATTGGGAATGGGAGGGGGAGTTGAAGTGCTGAGCCACCGGGAGATGTGTGAAGAGATAATGAAGGCATGTATCCCCTTTGCTGTCCTAACCACCTTATCTACCCATGCTGCTGCCTTCTGCAAACTTTGGGCTGTGTACCAAGGTCCCTCTACACTTGCCAGGGTCCAACCTTGCTTAGTTCACACTTAGAGGAAGTGTTCAGAGAGGGAATAAAATCAAGGTTTTCCTGGAGTGCCAAGGAGTGGCGGCACGGTGGCGCAGTGGTAGAGTTGCTGCCTTACAGCGAATGCAGCGCCGGAGACCCGTGTTCCATCCCAACTACGGGTGCAGTCTGTACGGAGTTTGCAAGTTCTCCCCGTGACCTGCGTGGGTTTTCTCCGAGATCTTCGGTTTCCTCCCACACTCCTAAGATGTCCAGGTTTGTAGGTTAATTGGCTTGGTAAATGTAAAAATTGTCCCTAGGCGTGTGTAGGATAGTGTTAATATCTCTGGTTGGCGCGGACCCGGTGGGCCGAAGGGCCTGTTTCTGCACTGTATCTCTAAACTAAACTAAGGAGTGTGCTTCAACTGTTGTCCAAGCCATGTGCTTCAACTATCTACCATTGATGTCTCTCGGACTGGCTTTGCTGGCTTTACCTTGCGTTATTCCCTTATCATGTATCTACATGCTGTAAATGGATTGATTGTCATCATGTAGTCTCTTTCTGCTGACCGGTTAGCACGCAACAGAAAACTTTTCACTGTACCTCGGCACACGTGACAGGATACTAAACTGAGCTGTTGGGCTGAAGTAGAGAAAAGGCATGACCGTGGCTGAGTAGGGGATTGGGTGAACATCAAGCAGCATAGCACAAAAACCGGCCCTGAGGCCCACAATATTGTTGTTCGTCCTTCGGGTTCGAAGATGACCATGACTTCACTTTCAGTTGGAGGATTGGTGACTGTGGGTCCGGAAGTGACTGGTGAGGCCAATCCGGGCCCGGAAGGCACGCCCACACAAGTGGATGGGTGCTGCAGTGGAAGTGGAGGTAGCCCGGGCCTTGCGCGCGGTGCGTTTCCTCTGGGCCTTTGCAGTGCGTCTGTTCTCTGCTGCACGGGCTCCTGTGGTGAGCTTGCTACGCCAGGTTGGACGGTCCAGAGCAAGAGACTCCCAAGTGCTGAGGTTGATGTCCAATATTCATTCACAATACGAATGAATGAATGAATAGGTTTATTGGCCAAGTATGTGCATGCACAAGGAATGTGCCTTGGTGCTCCGCTCACAAATGACAACACAAGCATACAGTTAACAATTAAGAATAAAGCATAAACACATCAAAACAATAAGGACACAACATTACGGTCTAAACATGTGGGTGAAAATAAACCAGAGCAAAAAAGAGACTACAGACTTTGGTATTGAGTAGAACTACCAATACACACTCAAAGGTCACTGAAGGCAACCTCACAGGTAGATAATGTGGTTAAGACAGCAAAGAGGATATTAGCTGGGGTGTAGAGGACAGTCTGAAGAAGGGTCTCGACCCGAAATGTCACCCATTCCTTCTCTCCAGAGAGGCTGCCTGTCCCGCTGAGTTACTCCAGCTTTTTGCGCCTACCTTCAGTTGAGACCAGCACCTGCAGTGATCCCCGTACACCAACGCCACAATGAACGCTGGGGCACCCTATAATTATTACCGAGCCAGTTTACCTACAAACCTGAACGTTTTAAGAGGAAACCAGAGGTCCCAGAGAAAACCCACACAGGTCACAGGAAGAAAGTACAAACTCCGTATAGACAACACCCGTAGTCGGGATCGAACCCGGGCCTCCGGAGCAGCAACTCTACCGCTGTGCCACTGTGCCTGCCGCCCTTTGTTCATCGTCCAACTTCACAATGTTGCTCCTTTTTTCCTGCAGAATGGGGACGTGTGCATTTCGATTCTGCATCCGCCCATCGATGACCCCCAAAGCGGGGAACTACCCTCTGAGAGATGGAACCCCACACAGAATGTCAGGTACGGGACTTTGGGCGGCACCAAGCTTATATTCGACCTTCTACCCCCAACCTGCGGTGTTTGTCTGTTCCTTCCCTCTCGTTCCTGTGTCGCTGCGTGTGTTCAGTTGTACATTGCCTTGCCTGTCTGTAACTGTGCCCCCGACTTTCCGATTCAGGACGATTCTCCTCAGCGTCATCTCCCTTTTAAACGAGCCAAACACCTTTTCTCCCGCTAACGTGGACGCCTCGGTGATGTTCAGAAAATGGCGAGACAGCAAAGGAAAGGACAGAGAATATGCAGAGATTATTAGGTGAGTGCCGCTTCGTGTTTGAAAAGGGGGAAGCAAAATGGCGGCACGGCGGGTGGAGCTGCTGCCTCGCAGCTCCGGAGACGCAGGTTCGATCCCGCAGGTTTGATGCTCTATCTGTGTGGAGTTTCAGCGGGTTCCAAACGTGCGCACTGCTGCCCTGGTGCGGTCGGTGTGCTGCCGCCCGCCGGGTCAGTGAGGATTGCACAGTGGGCAGGACCAACTGAAACAGATTCGCAGACGGGAACCCACTGGGCCTCCAAAATCTGGATCAAAGTGGGGAGAGTGTCAGGGTGGTGCAGCGGTAGAGTTGCTTCCTCACTGCGACAGAAACCCGGGTTCCATCCTGACCACGGGTGCTGTCTGTACAGAGTTTGTATGTTCTCCATGTGACCACATGGGTTTTCTCCGGGTGCTCCGGTTTCCTCCCACACTCCGAAGACCGGTTTGTAGGCTGATTGGCTTCTGTAAATTATTCCCAGTGTGTAGGATAGAATCAGCGTAATGGGCGATTGTTCGTCGGACTGGGTGGGTGGAAGGCTCTGTTTTCTACGCTGTGTCTCTAAAACTAAACACCGGGTGGAAATCTACCTAGTGGCAGGGTGAACGTGCAAACCCCCACACACAGACAGCGCCCGGGGTCAGGATCGAGACCGGCTCTCTTGCGTGGTGAGGTAGCAGCTCCCTTGCCCAGAGTAGGTGAATCATAGATACATAGACAATAAATGCAGGAGTAGGCCATTCGGCCCTTCGAGCCAGCATCGCTGATCATCCACAATCAGTATCCCGTTCCTGCCTTCTCCCGATACCCCTTGATTTCGCCAGCCCTAAGAGCTCTATTTAACACGAGGACCAGAGGACATAGGTTTAAGGTGAAGGGGAAAAGACTTAATAGGAATCTGAAGGTTTGATCTGAGACAGGTTTGATGCTCTATCCGAGGGGGGAGGGGGAATGGATGAAATATTTCTGTGCTGGAAAAAAAACTGCAGATGCTGGTTTAAATTGAAAGTAGACACAAAATGCTGGAGTAACTCAGTGGGTCGGGCAGCATCTCTGGAGAGAAGGAATGGGTGACGTTTGGGGTCGAGACCCTTCTTTAAAGTCCCACCCCCTCCCCTGACATCAGTCTGAAGAGGGGTCTCGACCCAAAACGTCACCCATTCAAATAGACAATAGGTGCAGGAGTAGGCCATTCGGCCCTTTGCGCAAGCACCGCCATTTCACCATGATCATCCACAATCGGTACCCCATTCCTGCCTTCTCCCCATACGCCCTGTCTCCGCTATCTTTAAGAACTCTATCTAACTCTCTCTTGAAAGCATCCAGAGAATTGGCCTCCACTGCCTTCTGTGGCAGAGAATTTCATAGATTCACAACTCTGGGTGAAAAAGTTCTTCCTCGTCTGTGTTCTAAATGGCCTCCCCTTATTAGAAACATAGAAAATAGGTGCAGGAGGAGGCCATTCAGCCCTTCGAGCCAGCACTGCCATTCATTGTGATCTTGGCTGATCGTCCACAATCAGTAACCCGTGCCTGCCTTCTCCCCATATCCCTTGATTCCACTACCCCCTAGAGCTCTATCTAACTCTCTCTTAAATCCATCCGGTGATTTGGCCTCCACTGCCCTCTGTAGCAGAGAATTGCACAAATTCACAACTCCCTGGGTGAAAATTTTTTTTTTTTTTCCTCACCTCAGTTTTAAATGGCCTCCCCTTTATTCTTAGACTGTGTGTGGCCCCTGGTTCTGGACTTGCCCAACATTGGGAACAATTTTCCTGCGTCTAGCTTGTCCAGTCCTTTTTATAATTTTATACGTCTCTGTAAGATTCTTCTACTGTGTGCCCCCCCCCCCCCCCCCGGTCCTGGTGATGCTGCCTTGACCCACTGAGGTACTCCGGCAGTTTTTGTGTCTGCCTAAATGTGCGTCTCTCTGTGCCTTCCCCAGGAAGCAGGTCCTGGCCACCAAGGCGGAGGCGGAAAAGGACGGGGTGAAGGTGCCCACCACGCTGGCGGAGTACTGCGTGAAGACCAAGGCGCCGCCGCACGACAACAGCTCGGACTTGCTGTACGACGACCTGTACGATGACGACATGGACGAGGAGGACGACGGCGACGGAGACTTCTTCGACGACGATGACGACTCGGGCAACGAGGAATCGTGACCAAAGCCGGGAGGGGGTGACCGGCGAGACCTGACTCTCGCCCTTCCCTCTAGCTTCCCCCCCCACACCCCCCAACCCACACCCCCCTTCCCGGGGCCTGCGGCTGCCCTGGCTCTGGGACCCGACACCCACCCTCACCACCCCACCCCTCCTCCCAACTGCGACCCTCGCCCAGCCCCTCCCCAGTAAAGTATTTGGGCACCGAGTCGCAATGACACTGCTCTTCCACAACAAACTCTTTTCCTGCTGTGAGCCTGTGGCCGGGAGGGGTGTGTGTGTGCGTGTGTGTGCGTGTGCGCGTGCATGGGGGAGGGTCTTGTATTCTTGTCCTTGTTTCTTAAGCTGTGTCATTGTTTTGGTTTTTTTTTTTTCTCGAAAGTCCGATGGTGAAACATTTATGGGGTGGTGTGGCATCGCCCCATGTAATATGCTGATAAAGATTGTCTCTGGTGATACTTTCTAGCTACTAGCTCAAGCCCTTTCTTATCCATGTGTGTTATCTTGTGGTTGGGGGGGAGGGGGGATGGTGGGGAACAGCGCTGATCTCCGGTGGAGTTTGGGTCTTTATCGCCATCTTTTGACCGATCTTGTCCTGCTTCCCCCACACCCCCTGCGTGTCCGCGACGCCGCTCGGGAACCTGTCGCTCTGGGATTCCCGCGCGGTCTCTCCCCGAGGCCCCAACTCAGCTAGTTTGCCTCCAGCAGCCTCTCCTGAGGAGTTGGCGGGAGATGAGATTGTGGGAGGCTGAGGTTGGAGAGATGAGGTTAGGGAGGAAAACGACGACTACTCGAAGTCAAGACGCAAAGCGCTGGAGTAACATAGCGGGGCCAGGCAGCATCTCTGGAGAAATGGAATAGATGACGTTTTAATCTCAAATGTGCGGCGGGGCAGTAGAGTCGCTGCCTTGCAGCGAATGCAGCACCAGAGACCCGGGTTCGATCCCGACTACGGGTGCTGTCTGTATGGAGTTTGTACGTTCTCCCCGTGACCTGCGTGGGTTTTCTCCAAGAACCTCGGTTTCCTCCCACACTCCAAAGACGGTGTGTAGGTTAATTGGCTTGGTGTAAATGTAAAAATTGTCCCTAGTGTGTGTAGGATAGTGTTAATATGCGGTGATCGCTGGTCGGTGCGGACTTGGTGGGCCGAAGGGCCTGTTTCCACGCTGTATTTCTAAACTAAAAAGAGTCCCAATCCGGAACGTCACCTATTCCTTTTCTCCACAGATGCTGCCTGACCCCGCTGAGTTACTCCAGCACTCTGTGCCCATCTACAAACCAGCATCTGCAGTTCCTTCCTGCACTGCGAAGACTGCTAACCTTCCCGTCCCACCATTTCTGTTCTCAGTCGGGAATCTTCGCTCTCTGACGATCGAGCGCGATTTTCCCTGCTCCCTCCTGCCAGTGCCCTGTCGTTTCCATCGCCTCCTTGTTCCTCCCACTCCCTCCCCTCTCAGGCCCTCTGCTCCAGGCAGCGCTGATTCGGAAGCTGGGATTGAAGCCTCATCCTCCCCCCCCACCCACTTCACTGGTTGCTGGGATTTCCTTTCCATCACAGGTCTGATCCGAATCGAGCCGAACGGCGATGGGATTTAGCTGGGACGTGAAAGTGTTTACATTCAATAGTTTTTATTTTTGCCATTTACCGCTTATCTTTTTGGAGAAACCGTTTTAAAATGACTTGAATCCATTTCTGCCCACAACCCCACATCACGCACACGGTGCTTATACATGTGTACTTGTCCTGGGGGCCACTCAGCCAGTGCTCGGGGGTGGGATTAGGGTGAGCACCACCTTCACTCTACCCTTCAAGACCCCAGACCAAGCTCTCCCTCCAGCACCATTAATCTTCTACTGTGATGTTCTGGGTGGTGCAATACTGTTAGCAGCAGGGGAGAAAAATGGAGGTGAAGTTGGTGACTGTTCCTGCTCTCCGTGGCCTCCCTGGATTAGTAAACGTTTCAGATTGGAGGAGGGAGCGGGAAGGGAGGGTCTTTTTATACCTTCACATGCAGTACCGAGAGATTCTCCCAGCTCTCCGTTACTCCCCGACAGGTAAAGAAAGCTGGTGTCGGATGCAGTGTGGCACGGTTGCAGTCTCGCTCCAGCAGGATATCAGTGCTTAGTTTGTCCACGGCCTGTGGGTGGGGGTGGAGCTTGGGTCAATCCCAGTAGGGAAAAAAACTGCAGATGCTGGTTTAAATCGAAGGTAGACACAAAATGCTGGAGTAACTCAGAGGGTCAGGCAGCATCTCGGGAGAGAAGGAATGGGGTGACGTTTCGGGTCGAGACCCTTTCTCAGACTGAAGAAGGGTCTTGACCCGGTACGTCACCCATTCCTTCTCTCCCGAGATGCTGCCTGACCCGCTGAGTTACTCCAGCACGTTGTGTCTACCTTGGATAATTCCGAGCATGGCTAGCAACCGAAGGCTCCT
Organism: Rhinoraja longicauda; assembly: GCF_053455715.1. Classification (NCBI taxonomy): domain Eukaryota; kingdom Metazoa; phylum Chordata; class Chondrichthyes; order Rajiformes; family Arhynchobatidae; genus Rhinoraja; species Rhinoraja longicauda. The sequence goes on along the minus strand of NC_135980.1, from coordinate 25,843,173 downwards.
TCCTTCTGGTTGGAGTTGTAAGCGTGAGGTTGTGCTGGTCAATGGCTTCACCTCCTGGGAGCGGGTCGCATTGTGCAATGGTGTGCACACTGGCCTCGGGTGTGGGGCAGTGGCTCTGCCCTGGAGAGGGGAGGGGGCATCTGTAGCCAAGTGAACGCCTGATTGTGATTCTCGGCTCTTTCTTAGTGGGGCTGCTGAGGCTCAGATTCCCTTTGCTGTAGAAGGCCTGGTGTCCTGAAAATCGCTGCTGTTGCCTGAGGTGGGCAGTGCTGGGGGGCGTGATTATAGGAGGGGGGGGGGGGGCAGAGAGTGTTGGTTAACTCCATGCTGAGTGTGGGATCTTTCTGTCCTGGCCCTGTCTCACCTGGTGCGTAGCGCCTTGCTGTGTACACGTTCCTCAACCCAACTGTGGTCCCTGCTGGGACTTTGGGCACTGCGGCCACCGCTCGGTCAGTGGGCATGTGGTCTGGCTGGACACGACTAACCATGGCCCTCCCGGGTGCTATGGTTCAGGGGTTGGTGACGGTCTTGCCAAGGTGTACGGGGGAGAACTGAGCGAGTGTAGAACTGGTGATAGAGTGTAGAGCTGGTGGTCCTCCCCCCCCCCCCCCACCTTCCCCGCGCTGTGCATCTGGCGACCCAGCGTGACTGTCGTGCGAGTTTGATCAAACTTTCCGCACGTCAGACGGCCGGGTTTTGCTTCATTGAGTCTGGAGATGGCCCGTCATTTATTTCAGCATTCGCACCTTCAGCGAAGCACCCTGCTCTCTGGGACTGTCACGGTAACGGCTGCAGGTGGGCGGTAGGGGTAGGGAAACCTGCTGTGCGGTCTCCCTCCTTGCTTGCGGTTGCCAATGCTGCCGGTCATTGTGTGTGTGTGTGAGTGAGCGCACGCACTCCCTGCCCTCAACCTGCGGTGTCTAGAGCCACCGCTCCTCCTGTGACCAGGGGGAGGGGGGGTTCACTGTTGCTTCATCTCCGTTTACTGGCAGGAGCCAGAAGTGATCCTGAGTTTGGCTTTAAGTCTTTTTATTTCTTTGTTTCTAAATCTAATAAAGAACTTTTCAGGACACGGTGAGTGTTTGTGTCGCTGCAAAGCCGTTTCTAAACCTCTCCCCGGTCTGAGAGAGGCCCGGTGGAGGCTGCTTCCATGGTGTAGTCCATAGAGGGTGGAGACACAGGGAACTGCAGATGCTGAATATTGAGCAAAACACAAAGCGCTGGAGGAACTCAGCAAGTCATCTGTGGGGGGAATGGACAGGTGACATTTTCGGTCAGGTCTTTGTTTAAAGAAAAATGTTTCTCCTGAGGTTACTCTTAAATCCCTTCCCTCTCAACTTGAGCCTTTCTCCTCTAGTTTTACAAGTGGGGGGAGGGGGGATTGTGTTCACTTTATCCACAGCCCTCATTATTTTGTATACTTTAAAAAAAGTCACTCCTAAGTCTCCAATGCTTCAGAGAAAAAGTCTATTTGTCAGTCTGAAGATGGGTACCTACCTGAAATGTTGCCTGTCCATTCCCCTCCACAGATGCTGCCTGACCCGCTGAGTTCCTCCAGCAAATTGTGTTTTAGCTTCTCAGGGTAATGTATTTCCCCCTTGCTTCAGTTACTCAGAGGGAGCGGACTCATTTCAATTACACTTCACCACAACTTCCCCAAAATGTTGAGCAAACTCTGGAGACCAGTTTTGCCTTCCAGAAACTGCAATTCAGATTAATTTACGAAAGAGATTAAAAAGACGGAGAACTTTCAGAAAATGTATTTTGGTATGGATTGGTGTTAAGATTATTCAATATGGATCTAGAATCCCTTCTATATGTTCGACCATTGTGGTGTCAAGTGACTACATTGATATAAGTAAAGGCTAATAGAGGCTAACGTGTGTATATACAAGTGAAAGTTAATCTACAGAACTGACGTACAAAGAGATATGCTACATCTATAGGCAGACACAAAGTGCTGGAGTAACTCAGCGGGTCAGGCAGCGTCTCTGGAGAAAATGGATAGGTGACGTTTCATATCAGGATGGGTCCCGACCCAAAACATCACTTATCCATTTTCTCCAGTGATGCTGCCTGACCCGCTGAGTTACTCCAGCATTGTATTTAACTTTGGTATAAACCAACATCTGCAGTTTCTTTTCACTGCAAGCTGCATCTATAGTTTGATTGGACCGCAGTCAACGGTACTAGGCAACACACAAAGATATTCTGACCCTGGAGGATGCGTAGTATAGATTTATTGGAATGGTATTTGGACTTGTAAGAATTAGATGATTACTTTGCAAGGAATGAGTTTGAATCGCTGGATTTTGATGTTTAATGGGGAACTAACAGTACTGCTATGTGTAGAAAGGAACTACAGATGTTGGTTTAACACAAAATGCTGGAGTAACTCAGCGGGACAGGCAGCATCTCTAGAGAGAAGGAACGGGTGACGTTTCGGGTCGAGATCCTTCAGTCTGAAGAAGGGTCTGGACCCGAAACGTCACTCGTTCCTTCTCTCCAGAGTTGCTTCCTGTCCCGCTGAGTTATTCCAGCATTTTGTGTCTATTAACAGAACTGCTATTTCTGCTGGTTGGGAAAGTTAAGAATATGGAGTAAAGACAGACCTGTGGTGTTTTGAGAAAAAACTTGAATTAATATGGTACCTTTAATGCTACAATGTCTAGCTATCTTTCAAAGTTAATTACAGTTACAGAAAAAAATAACTGCACATGCTGGTTAATACATAAAAGGACACAAAGTGCTGGAGTAACTCAGCAGGCCAGACAGCATCCCTGGACTACTTCTTCAGAATATTTCAAAAGTAGAAACTGCTGCACAGATATGGTAGAAGGTAGAAATATATCTCTGAAAAAACCCCCATTTGATTCATTTTAAACCTTTGAGTAGGATTGATGGGGCAGAGGTGTGGAGTAAGTGGAAACTATAATTCCCCAATGGAATTTTCTCTTGCTGCCAATGTTTCACAAAGTTTGACTGCTTTTTAGAAACATAGAAAATAGGTGCAGGAGTAGGCCATTCGAGCCTGCACCGCCATTCAATATGATCATGGCTGATCATCCAGCTCAGTAACATGTACCTGCCTTCTCTCCAATAGAAACATAGAAAATAGGATGTAGGTTGAGGGATAAATACTAACTGCAGGGTACTGGGGCAATTCTGCTGCTTTGCAGTGAAGTGAAATCTTGAATGTTTGTGTGAGAGCAGAGTGAGCCTTGATCTGCCATTGGGGTCTTCTTTAAAATCCTGGAGGAAGAAGCCATTGTAGCTTCCCCAGGGAGTGAGACTGGAATGTGAGCTGATTCGGGAGCAAAGGATGACTGATTAGGAGAACCTGTTGAGCATTGGTGCACTGGAATCACTTCATCCCAATGGAGAAATCATAAGCTTCCACCTATCTGCATCAATCTATCGCAAAGGTTTAAAATGAATCAAAAGCCTTTTGCAGAAGGCTTCCTAGCTTCCACCGTGTGTGTGTGGCAGTTTCTACTTTTAAAAAAAAACTTATTTGCTGACAACTGCTGGCTGGAGCTGGAGTTACAAGTGATTTAACAGGCAGACCAAGCGGGGGTGGGACTCAGTGACTCCCGTTGGCCTGCCATTGGGTGGCACGGTAGCGCAGCGGTAGAGTTGCTGCCTTACAGCGCCAGAGACCCGGGTTCGATCCTGCCCATGGGCGCTGTCTACGGAGTTTATACGTTCTTCCCGTGACCATGTGGGTTGTCTCCAGGTTGCCTCCCACGCTCCAAAGATGTGCAGACTGGTTGGCTTTCATAAATTGTCCCGCTAATGTATAGGAGGCGAAACTGGGATAACGTGGAAAGTCGATCGTTCGTCGGCAGAGACTCGGTGGGCCGAAGGCCTTGTTTCCACACTGTATCTCTACCTCTCTAAACCAAATCTGCTTTTTCTTGCGTGGGGCTGAAATAAAACGCAGATTCTCTACACAGAAGGCTGCGAATATTTGGATTTCTGTGCCCAGAGGGTTTGATGCCTAATCTGTTCAGGGCGTTTCCTAACAAAAGGGAGCGATGAAATTATTATTTGCAGCAGCACAACAGGCTTGTAAACACAAAACACATTGATAATAATAACAACAACAAAAAAATAAGGATAATACTAGTGCAAAAAGGAAATCCAACGTCCATAGTTGGGGCTTTTGTTGTATGGAGTTCAAGAGCTGGACGGTTTGTCGGGAAGATGCCATTCTTAAACCTTGTCACGGTTTTCAGGCTCCTGCAGCTTCTTCCCGGCGATGGGAGTGAAATGAGAGCGTGGTGTGGGTCTTTAATGCCGTTTTCAGGCATCCCTTGGGGAGGATGGGGGTTGGGATTGGGATAGGGAAGAGGAAGGCGGATGGGGATAGGGAAGGCGGATGGGGGTGGGGAAGGGGATGGTGATAGGGAAGAGGAAGGAGGATGGGGGTGGGGAAGGGGATAGGGAAGGCGGATGGGGGTGGGGAAGGGGATGGTGATAGGGAAGGCGGATGGGGGTGGGGATGGGGATAGGGAAGGCGGATGGGGGTGGGGAAGGGGATGGTGATAGGGAAGGCGGATGGGGGTGGGGAAGGGGATAGGGAAGGCGGATGGGGGTGGGGAAGGGGATGGTGATAGGGAAGAGGAAGGCGGATGGGGGTGGGGAAGGCGGAGGGGGATGGGGGTGGACATGGATATGAGCTGATGGGACATGACCCGACTCCACAGTGGGAAAGACTGATGAAAGCCCAGCCCTGTTTCTAGTTGCGAGATGCAGCAGAGGGGGGAAGGGGGGTCAGTGCAGAGGGGGGGGGGGGGGTCAGTGCAGAGGGAGCTCCGCCGAGGGCCGGGCCCGGTTGTTGTGGTGCCGGTACCCTCCGGCCCCTCAGGCCAGTGTCCGGAACCCTCGACGGCGACCCGGACCCCGTCCGCGGGACACCGGCCACTGCTGCCCTCCGATTGGCTGGCGGCAGGCCGGGCCGGCGGAAGGGTTAGGCTGTGGGACCGGAAGCGGGGCGCCGCCGGGGCCGAGGAGCCGGAACCGAGAGACGGAGCGCAGGTCCCCGGCCGGAGGGAGCGGCGGCGGCGGGTGAGAGCGGGACCTCGGGCCGGGCAGCGGCGAGGCAGGGACTGGGACCGCGACAGAGACCGAGCCCGGGGACAAGCGGGGCCTCGAGCCTGAGGGAGCGGCGGCGGCGGGTGAGACTGGGCCCGGGGAGAGAGCGGGGCCTCGGGCCGGGGGGAGGCGACGGCGGCGGGGCAGGGAGTGCGGGCCCAGGCCGGCGTGATGGGGAGTAACACCGTCCTCTCCCCGCATGAACACCTCTGTCCCCTCCCCTGCGACCCTCACTCTCTCCGCTGACGCCAATCTTCCCCTCCCATCGACGCTAATCTCTTACCCCCTCCACTCCAATCTCCCCCGTTTGACGCCAATGTCTCTCCCATCCCACCTTCTGATGCACATATCTCCCCTCCCTCCACTTGACCCCAATCTGTCCCCTCCCTCCACTTGACCCCAATCTGTCCCCTCCCTCCACTTGACCCCAATCTCCCTCCACTTGACCCCAATCTCTCCCATCGACCAGTCACTCCCCTTTCTTGTGGTCCCCAATCTCCCTTCCCCCCATGGACCGCCAACTCTCCTCAAGGACCCAAATCTCTCTCCCACCCTAGCTGCCGACCCTATCCCATCTCCCTCTGGTTAACCAAAATCTCTCGCCCTCCCCAGCCGACTCCAATCTCTCCCCTTTACCCATCAACACCAATCTCGCTCCCAACTCACCTGCTGACCCTGATTTCTCTTCCCCGTCGGCCCCAGTCTCTCCCCTCCTCGTCGATGCGAGTCTTCGTCTTTCCATCGAACCCAGTTTCTCCCTGTCAATGCCAATTTAGTTTATTATTATCACGTGTACCGAGGAATCGTACAAAGCTTTTGTTTGAATGCCAACCAGTCAAAGAAAAGACTACGTGAATATATCTCCACAGAGCGCAGATAAAAGATACAACATTTAGTGCAAGATATAACATTGAAGTCCGTTCAATGTTATATCTTCAATGTGCGTCCAAAGATAGTTCAAAGGTTTAAAAAGAGGTAGATGGGAAGGCAGGTCCGCACACCAACAATGTGTCTCCCACTGCACCGTCCCACCCTGATCTCTGCCCCCTCCATGTTGACCAAGCTCTCTTCCCACCTGATGCCATTTCCAAATCTTCTTGCCTGCCTTCTGGTGATCTCAATATTCCTTTGCACTTAGCCATCTCTTCCCTCCCTCGGCCTCACTTCCCCTTTCTCGCTCCCTACTCCTTGATTTAAAACGTCTCGGTTCTGACATGGTTTCATGATTTACTCATTCTCTTATGCGAATCTGCAAATGCAATCGTTGGTTCTGAGAATCATATTCTCGGTAGCACATGCTGACTAAATCAGGAACGGCATGCCATGTGAGCTGCTGTCAATTTAAGCAGCCTGTCATCGATCCGAGAGCAATTGTTTAATTGATCGTTTTCAGCCTGGAGCGCTGATGTGGAATCTCTGGAGTTGATTTTTTGTGCCCAATCTAAAAGTTGTAGTTGTTGAACTTGATTAAGAGAACCTTGCAGTTCTGATCCTGAATATTAGTATATCAGCTCTAATTTCTGCTGTAGTCCGTACACACCAATTGCTGAGAATGAAATGAACAGTGGTATCAGTACGAGACTCGGTGCATATATATTAAAGATATAACACACAAGATGCTGGAATAACTCTGGAGAAAATACGTAGTGATGCTTCAGGTTTCTTCAGAATCCTGACACGAAACGTCACCTATCCTTTTTCTTTGGAGATGTTGCCTGACCCACTGAGTTACTCCAGCACTTTGTGTCTAGCTTTGGCATAAACCAGCATTCTGCAGTTCTTTGTTTCTATTTGTTTGGAAGAATGCTATTTTACCCAATCCAGTCTTTTGGCTGGACTGCCATAGATTGTCTGCAGACAGCTTAGGGTCTTGTAAATCGAAGGTAGACACAAAATGCTGGATTAACTCAGCGGGTCAGGCAGCATCTCGGGGGAGAAGGAATGGGTGACGTTTCGGGTCGAGACCCTTCCTCAGACTGATCAGACCGACCCGAAACGTCACCCATTCCTTCTCTCCCGAGATGCTGCCTGACCACCATCTGCAGATTTAAACCACCATCTGCAGTTTATTTTCCCACAGGGTCTTGTAAATGTTCATTGTGATGTTCTGCTGGTGATCCCTGAGTTGTGACTTGCTGGCTGAACCCTGCACTGCTGGTTATCACTGAGAGTAGTGAAAGAATAAGCTTAGCCCATTATTGTCGGCACAACAGCTACGGTGTCAGTTTAATACTTGATTTATCCGATTCCTTCGTCTTGGAGTTAATAAACACAACTCTGATAGTTAAATGCTTTTTCTTTCATTATCCCTTCTCTTTTCCATCCTACCACGAGCATTTGGCCTGTAACCTTGTGGTTGGAGTTTTAAGTGGAAGAAAGAGTGCATTCCTTACCTCTCCCCTCATTGTTCAGTGAGTCGTCTGAACTGATCTCAATCTCTAGTTTATAAATGTGGGTGCAGTTTCTGTGTTGGGTACCATGTTGAAACGGTGCTGAATAGGTTACTGTTTCTGCCAAGAATTCAAACACAAAGTCTTCAATGAGACAGAATAGTTGGACAGAATTTGTTTTAAAATTAACTCTCATATTTTTTAGTGTGTAAAAGATCGGTAATAAGATGCAGTTTTATTAAGACAGACACAAATTTTGCTGGAGCAACTCAGTAAGTCAGTCAGCATCTCTGGAGAAAAGGGATAGATGATGTTTCTGGTTGGAATCCTTCCCGAATTGTCACCCATCCTTTTTCTCCAGAGATACTGCCTGACCCGCTCAGTTACTCCAGCAATTTATGTCTATCTTCGGTATAAACCAGGATCTGCAGTTCCTTCCTGCACATGCGATTTTATTAATATACCTGAAAATGAGTTTAGCACAAAAGATTTTAGTGATAGTCATAGATAAAGTTGTGCAACATGTAAACTGGCCCTTTGGCCCAACTTCCCCATGCCGACCACGATACCCCATCGTGTGACGATAGTGCGACATAATAGTGACCATTTCTCCTGATATATGATCGATTGATTGAAAGATGCAGCATGGAAACAGGCTGACCGAGTCCGTGCTCACCAGCAATCACCCGTTCGCACTAATTCTCTATTATCCCACTTTCTCATCTGCTCCCTACAGACCAGGGGCAACCTACAGAGGCCAATTAACCTGCAAACCCGCACGATTTTGGGATAGAAACATAGAAAATAGGTGCAGGAGTAGGCCATTCGGCCCTTCGAGCCTGCACCGCCATTCAATACGATCATGGCTGATCATCCAACTCAGTATCCGGTACCTGCCTTCTCTCCATACCCACTGATCCCTTTAGCCACAAGGGCCACATCTAACTCCCTCTTAAATATAGCCAATGAACTGACCTCAACTACCTTCTGTGGCAGAGAATTCCACAGATTCACCACTCTCCGTGTGAAAAAAAACTTTTCCATCTCGGTCCTAAAAGACTTCCCCCTTATCCTTAAACTGTGACCCCTTGTTCTGGACTTCCCCAACATCGGGAACAATCTTCCTGCATCTAGCCTGTCCAACCCCTTAAGAATTTTGTAAATTTCTATAAGATCCCTCCTCAATCTTCTAAATTCCAGCGAGTACAAGCCGAGTCTATCCAGTCTTTCTTCATATGAAAGTCCTGGAATCAATCTGGTGAACCTTCTCTGTACTCGCTCTGTGGCAAGAATGTCTTTCCTCAGATTAGGAGACCAAAACTGTACGCAATACTCCAGGTGTGGTCTCACCAATGCCCTGTACAACTGCAGCAGAACCTCCCTGCTCCTATACTCAAATCCCCTCGCTATGAATGCCAACATACCATTCGCTTTCTTCACTGCCTGCTGCACCTGCATGCCTACTTTCAATGACTGGTGTACCACGACACCCAGGTCTCGTTGCATCTCCCCTTCTCCTAATCGGCCACCATTCAGGTAATAGTCTGCTTTCCTGTTCTTGCCACCAAAGTGGATAACCTCATATTTATCCACATTATACTGCATCTGCCATGCATTTGCCCAATCACCTAACCTATCAAGTCACGTTGCAGCCTCCTAGCATCCTCCTCACAGCTAACACTGCCCCCCAGCTTCGTGTCTTCCGCAAACTTGGAGATGTCGCATTCAATTCCCTCGTCCAAATCATTAATATATATTGTAAATAGCTGGGGTCCCAGCACTGAGCCTTGCGGTACCCCACTAGTCACTGCCTGCCATTCTGAAAAGGACCCGTTTATTCCTACTCTTTGCTTCCTGTCTGCCAGCCAGTTCTCTATCCACATCAATACTGAACCCACAATACCGTGTGCTTTAAGTTTGCATACTAATCTCTTATGTGGGACCTTGTCGAAAGCCTTCTGGAAGTCCAGATATAACACATCCACTGGTTCTCCCTTATCCACTCTACTAGTTACATCCTCGAAAAATTCTATAAGATTCGTCAGACATGATTTACCTTTCATAAATCCATGCTGACTTTGTCCAATGATTTCACCACTTTCCAAATGTGCTGCTATCTCATCTTTAATTACTGACTCTTAGCATTTTCCCCACTACCGATGTGGGAGGAACACTATGGGGTCACAGGGAGAATGTGCAAACTCCACACAGACAGCACCCGAGGTCACGATTGAACCCTGGTCTCTAGCGCTGCGAGGCAGCAGCTGTACCAGCCCTGAATGTTATAGAAAAATGACACTGAACTATCTACAGAGTCATATAGCACAGAAACAGGCTCTTCTCCCTACCTTGGCCATGCTGATCATGATGATGCCCCATCTACACAAGTTCCACCTGCCCATGTTTGGCACATATCCTTCTAAACCTTTACTAGCCATGTACTTGTCCAAATGTCTATTAAATGTTGTTATAGTACCTACCTCAACTACCTTCTCTGGCACCTTGTTCCACATACCCACCATCCTCTGTGTGGAAGAAGTTGCCCATTAGGTCCCTAGTAAATTTTCCCCTCTCACCGTGAACCCATGTCCTATGGTTCTTCATACTCCTACTCTAGGTAACAGACTATGTGAATCTACCCTGTCTACATCCCGACTGCGAGAAGAAACATAATGCAAAGCGGCTTCCTGAAGCACTATATATTTGCACCTGATTGGGATTGGATGTTTAATTAGTTTAGATTATTGTCATGTGTACCGAGGTACAGTGAAAACCTTTTTGTTGCGTGCTCTCCAGTCACTGGAAAGACTTTACATGATTACAATCGAGCCGTCCACAATGTACAGATACAGGATAAAGGGAATAACGTTTAGTGCAAGTTAAAGTTCGATTAAAGATAGTCTGAGGGACTCCAATAAGGTAGATGGTAGCTCAAGACTGCTCTATAGTTGGTGCTAGGATGGTTCAGGCGCCTGATATTTGATAACTGTACTTCTTGCTTGATGGGAGAGGGAAAAAGAGGGGTGATTATGCTGGTGACCTTACCGAGGCAGCGTGAAGTGTAGATGGGGTCAGTGGAAGGAAGGTTAGTTTGTGTGATGGTCTGGGCTGTGTCCACAATTCTCTGCAATTTCTTGCGGTCATAGAAACATAGAAAATAAGTGCAGGAGGAGTCCATTTGGCCCTTCGAGCCAGCACCGCCATTCATTGTAATCATGGCTGATTGTCCCCAATCAATACCCCGTGCCTGCCTTCCCCCCATATCCCTTGATTCCACTAGCCCCTAGAGATCTATCTAACTCTCTCTTAAATCCATCCAGTGATTTGGCTTCCACTGCCCTCTGTGGCAGAGAATTCCACAAATTCACAACTCTCTGGGTGAAAAAGTTTTTTCTCACCTCAGTTTTAAGTGGCCTCCCCTTTATTCTAAGACTGTGGCCCCTGGTTCTGGACTGGCCCAACATTGGGAACATTTTCCTTGCATCTAGCTTGTCCAGTCCTTTTACAATTTTATATGTTTCTATAAGATCCCCTCTCATCCTTCTTGGATGGAGTTGTTCCCAAACCGTGCTGTGATGCACCCCGATAAAATGCTTTCTGCGGCGCACCTGTCGAAGTTTGTGAGTGTTGTTGGGGACGTGCCGAATTTCCAAAGCCTTCTAAGGACGTAGAGGCGTTGGTGTGCTTTCTTGGCCATTGTTTCGATATGGGTAGTCCAGGACGAGTTGTTGGTGATATTTACTACTTGAAACTCGAAGCTTTCAACCACCTCTGCTTCGGCGATTCCTAAAATCGATCGTTATCTTCTTTGTCTTGCTGACATTGAGGGAAAGGCTGTTGTTTTGACACCAAGTTACAAGGTTCTCAATAGACAATAGACAATAGGTGCAGGAGGAGGCCATTCGGCCCTTCGAGCCAGCACCACCATTCAATGTGATCATGGCTGATCATTCTCAATCAGTACCCCGTTCCTGCCTTCTCCCCATACCCCCTGACTCCGCTATCCTTAAGAGCTCTATCTAACTCTCTCTTGAATGCATTCAGAGAATTGGACTCCACTGCCTTCTGAGGCAGAGAATTCCACAGATTCACAACTCTCTGACTGAAAAAGTTTTTCCTCATCTCAGTTCTAAATGGCCTACCCCTTATTCTTAAACTGTGGCCCCTTGTTCTGGACTCCCCCAACATTGGGAACATGTTTCCTGCCTCTAACGTGTCCAACCCCTTAATAATCTTATACGTTTCGATAAGATCTCCTCTCATCCTTCTAAATTCCAATGTATACAAGCCTAGTCGCTCCAGTCTTTCAACATATGACAGTCACGCCATTCCGGGAATTAACCTAGTAAACCTACGCTGCACGCCCTCAATAGCAAGAATATCCTTCCTCAGATTTGGAGACCAAAACTGCACACAGTACTCCAGGTGCGGTCTCACTAGGGCCCTGTACAACTGCAGAAGGACCTCTTTGCTCCTATACTCAACTCCTCTTGTTATGAAGGCTCCTTCCTGTACTTCGTCTCGTCATTATTTGATACCCCGCCCACTACGGTGGTATAATCCGCAAATGTGTAATATGAATTGGATTTGTACTTGGCTGCACAGTCATGGGTGTATAAGGATTAAAGACGAGGGCTGAGAACGCATCCTTGCAGAACACCAGTGTTGAGGATTGTTGTGGTGGATGATTTGTCCCCCATCCACACTGATGGTGGTCTGTTGGACAGGAAATCGAGGTTTGGCTCCTTGGTCAAACCGGAGTGAAATGAATGTCAAAGCTGCTTAAACGACTGTGGGAAACACAAGCACATCAATAATTTTCCATTTCAAGTCCCCAGTTATTTTGCACACGTGCTGATGGAACTGGTGGAAGCTTCACCCTATGACTGAGACACCAAGTACAGTGGCAAACTTTGAAATCTGGTCAATGTAATTTGTGCAAAGATTGTTACAGAAGTATTTTTTGACTATGGAGGAATCCTGAGGTTTGCTCATGGGAGCTCAGTGAGGGATGTGTGAACTGGTGCCCCTTGGATGGGCTCGGATGGAAGGACACTGCACAATGAGCACTTCTGGAAAGTGGTTGAGTATTGATTGAACTACTCAAATACGCACAAAAGGAAACAAAGTGCTGGGGTAACTCAATGGGTCAGGCAACATCTCTGGAGAACATGGTTAGGTGACGCTTCAGGGCGGGACCCATCCTCAGACTGATTGTAGGTGGAGGTGAGAAAGGAGGGATGGGGTTGTTAGAGTTTACCTAAAATTGGAGATTTCAATGTTCATACATTTCCGTTGTAAGCTGCACAAGCGGAATGTACATTGAATTCTCCAATATTAGTTAACCTCCAACAACCCCGCTCCCCCCCTCCACCTCCCGTTTCTTCCCCCCCCCCCCCCCGGTCTCCCACCCTTTTTCCCCTTTCCCCATCTCCTATATTCCTTCCTCTGGCTTCACAATTTACATTTCTTCAACCAGTCTTTCTCGCACCATCTGCTTTTATCTCTGGCCATTGTTCCAACCATCTCGCTATCAATAACCCCCTCATCTGTGTCCATTTATTACCTGCCATGCTTTGCCCTATCTCTCCTGATACCAGTTTTCTTCCCTCCTCCCCAATAATCAGTCAGATTCCAAGCCAAAATATCACCGATCCACGTTCTTCAGAGATGCTGCTTGACCTGCTAAATTTCTCCAGCACTTGTTTCTGTTTAAAAAAAAACCCAACATCTGTAGTTCCTTATTTCTACATGCACATACAATCATGGTTACTTGTGTTGATATGTAGTTAAAGGGACAGTGGTGGAGCGTTGGGGCTGCAATGGGACAAAAGATTGTTGGGTTCTCATTGACTGGGAAAGTGTAGCAACTGTTCCAGTAAGTCAGTAGGGAACTTACCAAGTGGTCTTTGGGTAGCATCAGGCAAGTTGCAAAGCTGTAAAGTTCTCCCTTGAGCAGGGTTATCTTCTCTGAGACTGCAGCTATTCCAGAGCTACTTAATCTCAGTTTGGAATATAAAAGGAAGTTACGATTCAGTTGTGCAGTGGCTTGGACAAACGCCTGGAGCAGGCAAGGAGCGGGGCAGCACAGTGCCACAACAGTAAAGTTGCTGCCTCAGAGCATCAGAGACTCGGCTTCTATCCTGACTATGGGTGCTGTCTATACGTTGGTACGTTCTCCCCGTGACCGCGTGGGTTTTCTCTGGGTGCTCCGGTTTTGTCCCACATTAGGCTTCTGTAAATTGTAAGTTGTCTCTAGTGTGTAGAATAGTGCTCGTGTACGGGGTGATCGCTGGTGGGTGCAGACTCAGTGGGCCAAAGTGCCTGTTTCCACGCTGTATCTCTAAAGTAAAAGTGCTGTACTAGGGTCTCGACCCGAAACGTCGCCCATTTCTTCTCTCCTGAGATGCTGCCTGACCTGCTGAGTTACTCCAGCATTTTGTGAATAAATACCTTTGATTTGTACCAGGATCTGCAGATATTTTCTTGTACTAACGTAGAGAGTGTGTTGTTTCCGATTCTGACAGAAGGTACCATCTTGCACAAACCCTCTTGTGATGCCTTCTTGTCTGTATCCACAGTCATTGTTTAAATTAATCCTCCATCCCAATTTGTTGTCATCTTCAATTTTATACCCCACTTCTGACTTCCAAGGTTCGTCGCCTTTATAAATTGTGCAGAGAAGTGGCCTCTTTGGAATTCTATTTCCTTCCTTTTGTTCCCCTCTCTCCAACCACCTTGAGCTTTGTATGTTTATTTATACCTTTAGAAGCTTGCTATCCATTCAGCAACATGTCCCATGACTCCCCTGGTTCTATTTTGGGCGTTCACTTTTGTGTTATACATTATTGAAGGCCATTTGTGTAAGAATTCAGTGAGACCAACCTTCCCTTTTTGAATCCACTTTGACCTTATTTTCAGCTCATCTCCTGTTATATTTGTATCTCATAGAATTGGACCACCATGTGCCTTAGAGAAGTTGAAGAACTGGTTTAGGTCATTAGAGTGGTGGTGTTCCACTTGGACCAACTTGCATTCTCTCTTTCTCCGTTCTGAAGAAGGGGATCTTTCACCCAAAACGTTAACTGTTTTTTTCTTTCCCCAGATGCTGCTGGGCTGTCAGTGCTTTCTCAGCATTTCTGTTTTAAGTCACTGGAGCCTGTGTGGTAATCCATCGTGCTTTTATCTTAACCATCCAAGGCTTTTGACTCGGTGGCGATGGAACAGTTTGGGGAAATGCTGTCTACAAAGCATTGATGATTTGATGAAAACTTATAGTCAAGTCAAGTCAATTTTATTCGTATAGCACATTTAAAAACAACCCACATTGACCAAAGTGCTGTACATCAGTTCAGGTACTAAGAACGAACATACAATGGCACACAAACATAACAGCACATACATAAACAATTCACAGCGCCCCCTCAGAGGGCCTCAAACGCTAGGGAGTACAATCTTTCTCGCAACCGCAAAAGCGCGGTCACCCCTGAGCTTAAGCCTAGACCGCGGGATAGTGAGTAGCCCCAAGTTGGCCGACCTGAGGGACCTGGAGGTAGAGTGGTGGGTTAGAAGATTTTTGATATGGGGGGGGGGGGGATGTGAATAGGCATTTTATAGGTAGCGCACACATTGTTACAGTAATATCCCAGTGTTGTCTAAAAGCAATACACTTTTTAAAAAAAGGGATAGATGTAATCTTACCCATCTGCCAATATTCTGGCACTAATCTGCTTTCAGAATGTTTGTAAATTTCGAACCTCAGTTCATGAAAAAGCTCCTCATCCACCGTGAGAACAATGTCTCTCTCCTAAACCTCTTGTCAGCCCAGGATTCCATTACCTGTCATAATTTGCCCATGGCTGGTGTAGCAGGGATTTGCTGATACAGCGACTGAGGCTACAGAATGCGTTGGGATTTCATGCGGGCTCCTTATTTAGTTGTTTAGTTTAGAGATACAGCGCGGATACAGGCACTTTCGGCCCACCGGGTCCGCGCCGATCAGCAATCCCCGCACATTAACACTATCCTATACCCACTAGGGACAATTTTTACATTTACCAAGACAATTACCTGTATGTCTTTGGAGTGTGCAAGGAAACCGAAGACCTCTGAGAAAACCCACGCAGGTTACTGGGAGAACGTACAAACTCCATAAAGACAGCGCCCGTAGTTGGGATCAAACCTGGGTCTCCGACGCTGCATTCGCTGTAAGGTAGCAACTCTACCGCTGCGCCACTGTGCCGCAGTTTATGGAGAATTCTTGTTCTCTGCTTAGGACTATCGGTCGTAAGGAAGGCAAATGCAATGTTAGCATTAATTTTGGGAGGACTAGAATGTAAAAGCAAGGATGTCATGCTGCGGATTTATAAGATGCTGGCCAGACCACATTCGGAATATTGTGAACAGTTTGGGCTTCATATCTGAGAAATGACCTGCCGATATCTGAGGGGGTCCAGAGGATGATTCTGGGCATGATTAACATATGATGCACGTTTGATGGTTTTGAGCCTGTGCTCGCTGGAGTTTAAAAGGATGAAGGATCTCATTGAAACTTACTGAATATTGAATGTCCTAGATACAGTGGATGTGGAGAGGATGTTTCCACTGGTCTCGGACCAGAGTGTGCAGCCTCAGAATAAAAGGACGTACCTTTAGAAGGGATATGATCATTTCTATCACCAGAGGGTGATGAATCTGTGGAATTCATTTCCACAGAAGGAGGTGGAGGCCAAGTCGTCAGGTATTTTTAAAGATTGTTCTTAATTTGTAAGGGTGTCGAAGGTTACGGGGAGAAGGCTGGAGAATGTGTTTGAGAGGGTAAAATGGATCAGCCATGGTCGAATGGCGCAGCAGAGACGAGGGACCGAACGGCCTAATTCTGCTCCTATGTCTTATGATCTCTGCAGCATCAGACATACCACCTGCCCTGGAAGAGGTGTAAAGTGGGTGGGATTCTGAGCCAATACCGAGGTGTCTATCAACGCAACAGGACCTTAGCATGTTGAGAAAACAGTGCTGAACTTGCGTGTGAAACTATCACAGGGTTAAAAATAAGCAGTAACGTATGTTCCCAGTATAAGCTCCATCTGCAGATCAGTTTGAGTTGTCAAATACAGGTTATGCTGGTTTGTCTGCCATGCTAGACAGTAGTGCTGACCACAGTGCAGGTGGGCATAGTTTAGCTTAGACATACAGCATGAAAACAGGCTCTTTGACTCTCAAAGTTCGCACCAACCGGCAAACACCAGTACACTAGTTCTATCCTACGCACTAGGGACAATTAACCTACAAACCTGCACGTCTTTGGAGTGTGGGAGGAAACCGGAGCACCCGGTGAAAACCCATGGAGTCACAGGGAGATCGTACAGACTCCGTAAGGACAGTACCCGTAGTCAGGGTCTCGGGCGCTGTAAGGCAGCAACTCCACCATTGCTCCACTGTGCCATTAGAAGTCCATTTTTGTCACTTTAATGCTTGGTTGCAGTACTGGAGGGGCTGTGCCCTATGATGACATTGGAGTAAACTACTGGCAGCTACTGATCTACATTAGGGCAGAGAACTGGTGGGTTTAGATCTTTTGCTGGGCATTGATTCCTGTTTTCCGCGTAACACCGGACTGGCCTCACGTTCTCTCTTCTTCAACTCGGTTCTCTAAATCTTGAAACCATTTGTAACTAAACTTGCCAAATGAAAAGTCATCATCTTGGGATATCAACATTATCTCTCCCCCCCCCTGCAGATATTGGTTGGGCAGCCTGCTGAGCAGTACAACAATCTGTTTTATTATTGATAGGATGTTGTAGTATCAATTCATCACAAGCTCTGGAGCAAAGGCAGTTGTGCTGAGCTGTTGAGAAGCTGGTTCAAGGGACTGAATAATGCCTCTCTGCCCCTGTAATGTATTCTGCGAGCTAAATTGCTCTACCAATTTCTAATATTATTTCAGCAAATTTCAAAACATGATTTACTTCAGTGCGGACTGAAATGCTTATTTCAGGGCAGTTTGGTTTAGAAACCCACCGAGTCCGCACTGACCAATGATCACACGTATAATAGTTCGACCCTGAACACCAGTTCTATCCGACACAGTGGGGGATATTTACCTGTATCTGTAAATATCCCCTACTGTGTCGGATAGAAACATAGAAACATAGAAAATAGGTGCAGGAGTAGGCCATTCGGCCCTTCGAGCTTGCACCGCCATTCAATATGATCATGGCTGATCATCCAGCTCAGTAACCTGTACCTGCCTTCTCTCCATACCCCCTGATCCCTTTAGCCACAAGGGCCACATCTAACTCCCTCTTAAATATAGCCAATGAACTGGCCTCAACTACCTTCTGTGGCAGAGAATTCCACAGACTCACCACTCTCTGTGTGAAGAAATGTTTTCTCATCTCGGTCCTAAAAGACTTCCCCCTTATCCTTAAGCTGTGACCCCTGGTTCTGGACTTCCCCAACATCGGGAACAATCTTCCCGCATCTAGCCTCTCCAACCCCTTAAGAATTTTATATGTTTCAATAAGATCCCCCCTCAGTCTTCTAAATTCCAGCGAGTATAAGCCTAGTCTATCCAGTCTTTCTTCATATGAAAGTCCTGCCATTCCAGGGATCAATCTGGTGAACCTTCTCTGATCTCCCTCTAAGGCTAGAATGTCTTTCCTCAGATTAGGAGACCAAAACTGTACACAATACTCCAGGTGCGGAACTGGTGTTCAGGGTCGAACTAGTATACGTGTGATCATTGGTCATTGCGGACTCGGTGGGTTTCTAAACCAAACTGCCCAATTAACCTACAAACCCGCATGTCTTTGGAATGTGGGTGGAAACCGGCGCACCTGGAGAAAACCCACGCGGTCACAGGGAGAACGTGCAAGCTCTACATAGACAGCACCCAGGGTCAGGATTGAACTCTGGTCTCTGGCGCTGTGAGGCAGCAGCTCTACCATTGTGCCGCCCACTTTTTATTTTGTTTTTTCGTTCGTTGTTTTACGCGATCTCTTCCTCAACGCTTTATGTTACTCCACCCCTGCAGCCCCCTACCCGCTTTCATCCTCATGTTCACCTCACCTCCATCTCCCCCCCCCCCTTCCCCACACCCACTCCGTTCCTCTGCCCCCTCACTCGCCAACTCTGCTCCTCTGAGCCCACTCCTGTCTTCCCTCCCATCCAATTTCCAGGTCCTTGCCCCTGCTCGCAAACTCACCCCCACCCACATCTCTCATCCTCCAACCCCCACCCCCTCACATCCTCCGACCGCCTCCTGTCCTCTCGCCTGTAACCACCTACCACTTGCCAGACTTTGTCCGACTCCCACCTCCAGCACTTTTCTGTGTCATCTCTGTAGTAGCTTTGTGAACAGAAAGGTCTCAAAAAAACAGCAATGTGAAAGTAACAGGCTAGCTGTTTTAAGATTTTTAATGATTTAAAGATCCTGGCAATATTTGGGAAGATAACCGCGTTCTTTGAAACTCGCTGTGGAATATTTTGAATCCACTCTTTGGAAGACAGTATCATCACAATGGAAATCCGCTCAGAGTTTCATTGGGAGTATTAACCCAGAAGATGGGTTCAGGTCTCTGGAGTGGGAATTGACCTTGGCCACCTGGCTCAGAGGAAAGAGTATTATCACCCACGGAAGCATAGCAATGTTCTTCCCAGTGGAAAGGGGTGATTACTTCCGACAGGTATAATGTTCCCAGGACCATCGCTGCGTTCCTCTCCACTTCATGTCCTACTCCCTACCCAGCTGCCGTTCCTCCCAATCGACCCACTCTGAATCAACGGCTCATTTTATGTCCTTTTGCTACCAGATGCCTGGGGTGACCCAAGGCTTAGACTCGGAACCTCCACCGTCCCAGCTACATCGGCGCGGAGGAGAGATCATGGCCAAGATTCAGGCCCATCTTCAGCAGATGAACCATCAAATCCAGGCTCAGACCTTTGCAGTGCAGAAACAGGCACAGCAGCAACAGTTCCAGAGGCTCAAGGTAAGAACGATCGGAAGAATCTGCTGTACACGGTTTTGACAGGTTGTCTTCCAGCTGTCATATTGAAGACTTGTATCCCAAACAGGCCATTGGATCCAATTAAGTTGTTTGAATAATAGAGCATGGAAACAGGCCCATCTGCCCACCTTACCAATATAACCCATCTACACTAGTCCCACCTGCCTGCGTTTGGCCCATATCCCTCTAAACCTATCCATATGCCTGTCTAAATGTTTCTTAAACGTTGCGATAGTTACTGCCTCAACTGCCTCCTCTGGCAGCTCGTTCCATACACCTACCACCTTTTGTGTGGTAACAAAAAGTTACCCTCTTAGTTTCCGGTTAAATGTTTACCCCCTCACCGTAAACCAATGTCCTCTGGTTCTCGATTCCCCAACTCCGGGAAAGAGACTGTGCGGCTACCCAATCTATTCCTCTCATGATTTTACACACCTCCATAAAATCACCCCTCACCATCCTACGCTCCAGGGAATAGAGTCCCAGCCTGCTCAACCACTCCCTATAGCTCATGCCCTTGAATCCTGGCAACATCCTCGTAAATCTTCTCTGCACCCTTTTTAGCTTGACAACATCTTTCCTATAACAGGGTGCCTCAAACTGAACACCATACTCTACGTGTGGCCTCACCAATGTCTTGTATAATTACAACATGACCCCTCCCAACTTATATACTCAATACTCTGACTGATGAAGGTCAAAGTGCCGAAAGCCTTTTAGACCACCCTGCCTACCTGTGACGCCACTTTCAAGGAACTATGTATCTGCACACTTCGATCCCTCGGCTCTACAACACTTCCCAGAGCCCCTGTGTAGGTGCTGCCAATGTTAGACTTCCCAAAATGCACCGCCTCCCATTTCTCTGCATTAAATTCCAATCACTTTTCCTCAGCCCACCTGCCCAACCGATCAAGACCCTACTGGTTTAGTACCATTAATCGTACACCCACCTGGCCATGTGAAAAACCGCTCGGATATTTCCTGTTCACAAAAAGAAAGCCAAACTTAATTTGGCTAATTACAATCGAGTCAGCCTCCCATCATTCATCCGATGAAAGCTATTGTCGACAGCACTGACGAGCAATGCTCACTCGACAGTACTGAGGATAGACACAAAGTGCTGGAATAACTCAGCAAGTCAGGCAGCACCTCTGGAGAAAAAGGATGGGTGACGCTTTGGGCCGGAACCCTTCTTCAGACTGTAAGTAGAGGGGAGGGAATTGGAGGCGGGGAAATGCCAGAACAAATCAGAGCCGGCAATAGATGACCAGGGAAGGGTGGAGTCCATAATGGTCCATTGTTGGCTGGGGAAGAGGTGGTAACAAAGGGATACAAGGATGCGAGCAGTGGAACTGGTACGACGGTCAGCGTGGGGGGGGGGGGGGGGGAGAGGGGGAATGCGGGAATGTGGGAGTTACCTAAAGCTAGAGAAATCAACGTTCATACCGCTGGGTTGTAGGCTGCCCAAGCGAAATATGGGGTGCTGTTACACGGCTCAGTATTACACCGCCTGTAGCCAGAGACTGCATGCTGTGTGCTCCAGAATGTGTTCTTCACAACAGTTCACTTCTAGGCATTTGCAAGCTGAGGCTCCATTAGTTACCATTGTCAGGACCAAGATAGAGCGTTAACATTTCTGTGCTCAATCAAACACAGAGGAGATGTTGTGTTCCAGACACTGGGGTTTTTGGCAGCAACTGTCCTTCTCCACTCCCCCTTGCTCATTGTAACTAAAGTTCTAGGAGAGAATCAAACTGGGATTATGTGTAACGATCAAGATGGAAACACGTGGCCAGGACAGCTGGGAGGGAATGGTTGTCCTGCCCTGTAGATAAACATTGATCTACCCGTGTCATTGTTAATTGATGTTGTTTTAAATTGCTGTGAATATTTCTCTGAAGTAGCCATGTCCCCTGGGAGAGCCGGTGAGTAATCTGGTGAGCCCTGTGCCGTTACTGGCACTGAGTACATAAAGAGGAATTTTACTAATTTGCGCAAGTGCATTGCTTGCTGAAAGAAACCTCTGTTATAGCAAATTTTAATAAGGATTGTAATCGATTTCAGTTCTGTTGTCAGAAGCTCCCTGGAGACGATATTTCCCGTGCCCTGCTCCCGTAGGGTTTCAAACATTTTCATCAGTGTCGGAGTATATTTAAGTGAAGCAATGGTGCTTGCCACAGTTTTGTGTATTGTGCACACATACCTGTGTGAATGTGCGTGCCCACCCACCCATATGTGTACACACATTTGTGCATGCACTTTGGTGTCAGACGTCAGAGATACAGTGGCTCGAAGGGCCGAATGGCCTACTCCTGCACCTATTGTCTATTGAAGCAGGTCCTTCAGCTCACCAAGTCCACGTCGACCAACGATCACCCCCGTACACTGGCACTATCCTGTGCACCAGGAATATTTTTACAATTTTTCCCGAACCCAATTAAGCTACAAACCTGAGGGTCTTTGGAGTGTGCGAGGAAACTGGAGCACCTGAAGAAAACCCACATGGTCACAGGGAGAATGTACAAACTATGTACAGAATGCACAGTTGTCAGGATTGAACCCGGGTCTCTGCTGCTGTAACGCAGCAACTCTAGTGCTGCCGCCCCTATTCAATGAAGGATAGAAGCCTCCCACGTTGCCTGTCAGGGTTTAACCTGTATTGTCCTTCAGCACCCGTAGTCAGGATGGAACCCGGGTCTCTGGCGCTGTAAGGCGGGAACTCTACCAACTGCGCCGCCGTGCGGTCTGACCTGTTTTGGTTTTTTTTAAAAAGTTTTAATAAACTGTTCATTCACGTGACCCTGATGGTAAGAAAAGAACACCTGAATATGTTTTCAAGGCATGGTTCTGATACCTGCAACTTCATGCCAGTGCACCCTTAGATTACCAAACAGCCATGTAATCTTGTGGGATCCTGAGATTATCAATGCAACTGGACCATAAAGACCAGTTAGAGGGGACACACTGGGCTGTTGTTCTATGAACACTTTGAAAATAGAAAATTTTATAAAAACATTCCATTTGACCAACTTTTAATAATCGATTTTTTTGTGTTCTTTTTTTTAATAATCACTTAAGGATATCTCTCTGCCTCGCCCAAGAGCAGACTTCTGTATGATTACAATCTGCTGCTACTGCAGATCAATAATCCACAATAAGTTTTAATATCTAACCAAACCCTGTCTGTGTGTAACCCATATTGAAATAATCTGTCATCGGGAATTGCTTTTCCAATGTCTGTTTATTACTGCAGTGTACACGTGTCTGACTGCAATGTTTAAAGCTTAGTTTCAACCATTTCATGATGGGATGCATTTTCTAAGTATGGCACTAGCAGGGGGTTGTATAAGGATAAAATGATGTGCTCTGTTTTCTACAGAATAGTCCTGTTAATACAACCTCATACGTTATTAGTGTGCTTTTCAGGTTGAAGATGCCTTGTCATACCTGGACCAGGTTAAGATGCAGTTCGGGAACAACCCGGCCGTTTACAATGAGTTCCTTGACATCATGAAGGAATTTAAATCTCAAAGGTATGCAGGCAGCCTCAGTGCATTGCCACCTCAGTCTGAAGGGAGCAATTCGTATCAACCCACTAGCCTGTCCGATTATTGTCCAAGCAACCCACTTGATGTGTTGGGAATTCGGGAGATTGTGAAAACGTTGCCTCGTGACGTTGTTAACTCAATTGTTCTTATTTTGCCATCTGCGATAAGGAAAAGTAAATAAAGTTCCATCGGGAGCCGGGAACACAAAGACACTAGTGGGAGAGTCTAGGACCAGAGGGCACAGCCTCAGAATAAAAGGATGTACCTTTGGAAAGGAGATGAGGAGGAATTTCTTTAGGCGGAGGGTGGTGAATCTGTGGGATTCATTGCCATGGACGGCCGTGGAGGGCGTCAATGGGCAATTTTAAGGCTGAGATTGAGAGATTCTTGATCCGTACGGGTGTCGGGGGTTATGGGGTGTAGGCTGGAGAATGGAGTTGAGAAGGAAAAATAGATCAGCCATGACTGAATGACGATGTAGACTTGCTGGGCTGAATGGCCGAAGCCTGCTCCTATAACTTATGAGCATAAGATATGGTCTGTAAATTTGAACATGGCTGTTCCAGTTGATGTCAGAAAGCACAGCTTAACACAAATGGGGGGGGGGGTTCTGAATCCTCAGAAAGATGCGGATTAAATGGAGCCTTCAGAACTGAGATTGATAGCCTCTAGTGGTAGCTACCGGCTTCTTGCTTCTTGCTGGTAGCTAACCAGAAGAGATAGAATGCAAGCTAGAACATGGAAGGGAGACAAGGATTGGTTGAAAACCCAATTTAGTTATGAAGCAAAAGTCCAAAATTCCCCCTCCTGCTACCGCATCACAAATATAATGTAATTTCTTATCATCCTCCCAACTTCCCAGTACCACGGCTTTATTTCTCTCTCCAGTCTACTGAACAGTTCGATTGATCAGATAGGAGTAGAGCCCCAAGTATTTAGTGTTTAGAGGAGCGACGCTGATCGTGTTGGCAATCTGATGAATCTGTTGCTCTTTGACTGTTTGAGGGGTTTGTGGTTCTATCACACTTCTCAACGCTTTCACCACTAAATGCTTCTTATTCTGGATTGCAGCATCGACACACCTGGTGTAATTGACAGGGTTTCCCGGCTTTTCCAGGGACATCCCGACCTTATTCTGGGATTCAATGCCTTCCTGCCACCGGGCTACAGAATAGAGATTCAGAAGAACAAGACAGTGAGTGTGCATGGACCCACCCCGGCTGAGACTCAGGTGTGTGTGCATTGGTCATCGTCCATGGTCCCCAGTAGCCCAGCCGAGCGGACAGTGTGTCTGTGTCCACAACCACGCTTTCCTAATTCTTTAATGACACATTCTTTAAGAAGTGTAAGAAAATAACTGCAGATGCTGGTACAAATCAAAGGTGTTTATTTCACAGAATGCTGGAGTAACTCAGCAGGTCAGGCAGCATCTCAGGAGAGAAGGAATGGGCGACGTTTCGGGTCGAGACCCTTTTCAGACTGAAGAAGGGTCTGGACCCGAAACGTCGCCCATTCCTTCTCTCCTGAGATGCTGCCTGACCTGCTGAGTTACTCCAGCATTTTGTGAAATAAATATTCTTTAAGAAAACCCATTGTAAATAGGTACGGGCAGGAACCAAAGGGTTTTGCTTTTCACTGCTGGTTTTCTGCAAGGAAATTTTTGTTTAACCGATTATTGTCATGTTTACTGAGGTACAGTGAAAAAGGTTTTTGTAACGTGCCAACCAGTTGACTAAAAGACGACATAATTACAATCCAGCCATCCCCAGTGTACGGATACAGGATAAAGGGTCCAACATTTATTGCAAGATAAAGTCCATTAAAGATAGATCAAAGGTCTCCAATGAGGTAGATGGGAGATAGACACAAAATGCAGGAGTAACTCAGCGGGACAGGCAGTATCTCTTGATAGAAGGAATGGGTGACATTTCAGGTTGAGACCCTTCGTCAGGATTCAGGGGAGAGGGAGATTCAGAGATAAGGAAGTGTAAGGTGTGAAAACAAGACATAGGGGATGGAAATCAAGGAAAATGTAGAAAAGATCATTGTTAGCTGGGAGAAGGTAACAAAGCAAACAGATAAAATGTAAACGTGGACAGTCAGATTGGTCGGAGAACTGGGATGGGGGGAGGAATGGAGAGAGAGAGCGAAAGCAAGGGATACTTGAAGTTAGAGAAGTCAATGATCTTGCTGCTGGGGTGTAAGGTGCCCAGGCGAAATATGAGATGTTGTTCCTCCAATTTGCGCTGGGCCTCACTCTGACAATGGAGGAGTTATGTCTACTTTGATGAGGTAGATTGGAGGTCAGGACCACACTCCAGCTGGTGAAAGGATGGTCAGTTGCCTGAAAATAGCTTGGAAGAAACTGTCGCTGAATCTGAAGTTGGGATTCTCTCACACCAGAGTCACTATAAATGCCATGTTTTATCTCTAGTGTAAGAAAATAACTGCAGATGCTGGTACAAATCGAAGGTATTTATTTTGACAAAATGCTGGAGTAACTCAGCAGGTCAGGCAGCAGCATTTCAGGAGAGAAGGAATAGGTGGCGTTTCGGGTCGAGATCCTTCTTCAGACTTCACCCCTGTTTTATCTCTAAATACTCAACAGAGCTTTATTTGTCATTCGGTACCAAGGTACCGAACGAAACTACATAGCAGTCACACACAAAAAAGAACACAAGACACATGACCCCAACACAAACATCCATCACAGTGACTCCAAACACCCCCTCACTGTGATGGAGGCAACAAAACTTCCACTCTCTTCCCCACGCCCACGGACAGACAGCTCGTCCCCGACCGACCCGCACAGTCCCCGCAAGGGGATGGAAGTCCCCGTGGCCGAGTCGCACCGGGCGCTGAGACGTCTCGCGGCCGAACCGGGCGGTGGAAGGCCCCGCGACCGAGCCGTGCGCAGCTAAGTCCCGCGGCCGAGCCACACCGGGCGATGTTAGGCCCCGCGGCCAAGCCGCACCGGGCGATGTTAAGTCCAGCGGCCGAGCCGCACCAGCGATGAAAAGTCCCGCGGCCGAGCCGCGCCGGGCGATGTTAGGCCCCGCGGCCCGGGCACTGTTAAGTCCAGCGGCCGTGCCGCACCAGCGATGTTAGGCCCCGCGGCCGAGCCGCACCGGGCACTGTTAAGTCCAGCGGCCGAGCCGCACCAGCGATGTTAGGCCCCGCGGCCGAGCCGCACCGGGCGATGGAAGGCCCCGCGGCCAAGCCGCACCGGGCACTGTTAAGTCCAGCGGCCGAGCCGCACCGGGCGATGGAAGGTCCCGCGGCCGAGCCGCACCCCGCGCTGTGAGGAAGAGACCTAAAAGAGAAAGGTTTCCCCCACCCACACCACCACCCACACCACCACCCCCACACATACACAACCAAAAAAAAACAAAAACCATCCCAACACCGACACACAACAAAAAAAAAAGAAAAAAGACGAACAGACTGCTAGCGAGCCGCAGCCGTTAGGCGCCGCAACTTCCGCTTCTTGAGCTTAGTTTGACTGTGCAATGTCTAGAGACACAGCATGGAAACAGGCCCTTTGGCCCATGGAGTCCATGCCAACCAGTGATCACCTGTTCAGACTAGTTTTATGTTATCCCACGTTGGCAACCACTTCCTCCACACT
Source organism: Rhinoraja longicauda (assembly GCF_053455715.1). Taxonomy (NCBI): domain Eukaryota; kingdom Metazoa; phylum Chordata; class Chondrichthyes; order Rajiformes; family Arhynchobatidae; genus Rhinoraja; species Rhinoraja longicauda. Next base: position 25,816,502 of record NC_135980.1, on the reverse strand, counting down.
AGGGGCAAAGGACAGAGGTCAGTTAACCTACAATCCCACACGTCTTTGGGATGTAGGAGGAAACCTGCATGGTCACACGGAGAGCATGCAAGCTCCACACAGACTGAGCCCAAAGCCAGGATCGATCCCGGGTCTCTGGCGCCGTGAGGCAGCAGCGTTACCAGCTGCCCCACAGTGCCGCCCTCTAATGGGCCCCCCGAGCTGAGGCTGCCAATTATTTCCATCCACAGGTGCTGTCGGAGGCGGCGCACGAGCGTGCAGCTGCCGCGCCCACCAATGCTGCCGCCGCTCCAGTGTCCCGTGCCGACTCTGCCCCGGCCCAGAGCCCTCTGCTGGGTCACAAGGACGAGCACACGGACCGCCGGCCCATCCGCGAGGACTTCACTCCGCGTTTACTGGATCACCACGACGACATAACATCCAACGATCCGCATCCCGTGGAGTTCGACAACGCAATTAGTTACGTGAATAAAATCAAAAACCGCTACCTAGAACGCCCTGAGGTTTACAAATCCTTTCTGGAGATTCTGCACACCTATCAGGTAAAAACCGAGCTATCGAACTCTGGGATTCTGCTGTCCCAACTCGTATTTATACATGCCCTTAATATGGCAAAACACTTAATATTCTTTACAGGGGTGTTTTCAAACTATATTGGGGATGTGACAAAATTCTTGATAGGAGTTTGATTAATCTAAAGAGTTGCCTTAAATAAGGAAAAAGGCAAGGAGTTTGGGGAAGATCATTTTAGATTAGTTTAGAGATGCAGTGTGGAAACAGGTCCTTTGACCCACCGAGTCCACACCGACCAGCATACGCCGCACAATAACACTATCCTACACACACCAGGGACAATTTACAATTTTACCAATCCAATTAACCTACAAACCTGTACGTCTTTGGAGTGGGAGGAGACCGGGGCAGCCGGTGGCATAGCAGTAGCGCTGCCGCCTTACAGCGCCAGAGACCGGGGATCCCGACTACGGGTGCTTGTCTGTACGGAGTTTGTACGTTCTCCCCGTGACCCACACTCCAAAGGCCTTGAGGTTTGTAGGTTAATTGGCTTGGTATAAATGTAAAATTGTCCCTAGTGTGTGTCGGATATTGTTAGTTTGCGGGAATGGCTGACGGTGCGGATTCGGTGGGCTGAAAGCCTATTTCCGGGCAGCATCTCTAAATTAAACTAAAAACTAAGATGCTGTCTGACCCGCAGAGTTACTCCAGCTCTGTGTCTATCTTCTGCTCTTTTTTAGTTGGCTTGGACAAAATGGTGCAAATAGCCTCCTTTACTGTGCCATGAACATCAATGATTTTACAAAGGAGACTGCTGCAGGGCCCTGGGTCTTCAAAAGGTTTGATTAAGTAAATATAGATGCAGGGGCGTCCAAAACTAGGGACTATAGGTGAAAGGTGGTCTTGAATGAATCCAATAAAGGATTTTCTTTACCTTGCGAGCAGTGTGAATGTGGAGCTTTAAAGGGGAATCTCTGTTAACATAAAGGAAAGATAGAAATGGAAGAATGTGTTGGTTGGGTCAGCTGAGGAGAAATGGTGGATCCGCGTGCGGTCATAATCACCGCACTGTTGGACTGATTGGCCTTTAAGTGCTTTACAGCATCTAATGCCGGAGAGATTTCCGCATGCAGGAATTATATGCTGTACTCAGAGACTTGAGCACTCTCAATGTTGATGGAGATGCCTCCTTATGTTCAATCAGCACCACTCTCAGTCACACTGTTCCATGTTCCAATAATCACCCGTCCCTCTCTCTTGCTAGAAGGAGCAGCTGATTGTGAAGGATACTAAGGGGAAACCTTACTGTGGCATGACGGAAGATGAAGTCTTTGCGAAAGTTGCCAATCTGTTCCGAGGCCAGGAGGATCTGCTGACTGAGTTTGGCCAATTTCTTCCAGATGCCAAACGATCTCTGGTACGTGACCATTCCCACTCTCCTCCCCGCCACACCCACAGTTGAGAATTTTTCCAGACATTGGAGGTCAATTGAAGGGTCAGGAATGGACCACATTCGTTTGCCCTCTGTGTGAAATTTTAGGGTGAAATCAAAACCCTTTTCTCAAATGACACAACGCTGCAATGCTTTTTTCCCCCATTTTGTCTCCAGTTAACTGACAGCTTATTGTATTATGTATAACTATTTGTTTTGTTGTTACGTTAATGTTTCTGTAAAGTCGTATTTCTGTAGGAATCACATTGTTCTGTCTCAGGGCCTAAGACAATTGAGCACTCTTGACTAACTTGGTGGTAATTCTGTTGTTCGGTCAGGCGGGCAGTTTCATGTTTGAGCGGCCTGATTGCTCCGGGTTGTGATTAGCACGGGTGTCGAGGGTTATGGGGCGAAGGCAGGAGAAAGGGGCTGAGAGGGAAAGATAGATCAGCCGTGATTGAATGGCAGGGTAGACTCGATGAGCCAAAGGGCCTAATTCTGCTCCTAGAACTTGTGAACATATGAACCTATTTACTGTACAGCTTCCTCCGCTTCATTGATTCAGAGTTTAACTTGGTGAATGGCCAATTCATCATAAATCAAGATATCCTACCCGTTCCTATAATATTATTCCAGAACCTGAAAATTTTAATCAGCACTCAGGGAGTTTGTATTATAAATCCGGACTAACCCCACACCGCAGGACGAGGTGAATGTTGCATTCTCACAGGTGGACGCTTTTCAAATGAAATAATTGAATTTCATCTCAAATATTGTCACCTTCAGTACTAATTTTCCAGGTATGGGCATTATGCACTTCCCACTTGAGGAGGGATAATGCAAGAGGAAAGTATAGTAAATGGTAGGACCCTTGTGGACAATGATGTTCAGCGGCATCTTGTGGTGTAAGTTCCTAGCTTCCTGAAGGTAGCAACACCATTGCATAGGGTGGTAAAGAAGGTGTATGGAATGCTTGCTTTCATCCATCGGTGCACTGAGTTTAAAGGTTGGCACACTCATACTCATACTTTATTAGCCAAGTATGTTTGCAACATACGAGGAATTTAACTTGCCATACAGTCAGACCAATTAAAAGCAACAGAACACACAAAATACATTTTAACATGAACATCCACCACAGTGACTCCTCCACATTCCTCATTGTGATGGAAGGTGAAAAAAAAAGTTCAATCTCTTCCCTTCTTTGTTCTCCTGCGGTCGGGGGCCTCGAGCCTTCTGTTGATCTTGGCTCCCGTAGCCGGCGGCGTTTGGGCCCTCCGCATCGGGGCGATCAAGGTCTTGCATCGGGGGGGGGGAATCTCAGCTCCCCCACGCCGGGCGATTGGATCCGGGTCAGGGCTGGTCGAAACATTCCTGGAGGTTTCTCGACATCGGTCTCTACCCGAGACTGCAAGCTCCTCGATGTTGAAATCCGCAGGCCGCGGTTGGAGCGTTGATCCCAGGCAAGGGATCGGCTCCGATGGTAAGTCCACGTCCCCACAGTGGGGCTCAAAGTCAGTCCCGAGCAGGGCCGCCAGCTCCATGATGTTAGGCCGCAGAGCGATCTGGAAAACAATCGCATCTCTGGCAAGGTAAGAGATTGAAAAAAGTTTCCCCCGATCCCCTCCCCCACCACCTACATAAAACAAACCAGAGAACATTAACACAAACTTCTAAACCATGCTAAAAATAACAAAAAAGACAGAAGAACAGACTGACTGTTGGCAAGGCTGCCATCGCTGACGGCGCCACCTTGTGGAATGTAATTAGACCATAACACATTGGAGCAGAATTAGGCTATTGTGCCCATCGAGTCTGCTCTGCCATTCGATCATAGTTGATCTATAATTTTTCCCGCTCAACCCCATCGTTCTGCTTTCTCCCCATAACCTTTTGACGCCATTTCTAATCAAGAAGCTATCAATCTCCGCTTAAAAGACACCCAATGTCTTGGTCTCCACAGCTATCTGTGGCAATGAATTCCATAGATTCATCACCCTCTGGCTAAAGAAATTCTTTCGTATCTCCATTCTCGTTGTAGCTGTGTAAAACTGTGATTGGGCCACATTTGGAGTGTTGTGTGCAGTTCTGGTTGCCACATTATAAGAATGATGTGGAGGCTTTGGAACGCTAGCAGAAGAGGTTTGCCAAGATATTGACTGGAGTGGAGTGTGATAACTACAAAGAGGTGGGACAGACTTGGATTGTTACTTTGGAGTGTTGGAGGCTGGGAAGTGTTATGAAGCTTATAAAATTCACTGAGATAGTCGGCCTTTATTCCAGGATGGAAATGCCAAATACTGGCAGACATAGATTTAAGATGAGGGGAAATATTCAATGGAGATGTGTGAGGCATCTTTTCACTCCGAGAACGGAGATACCTGATTCACACTGCCGGGGGAGATGGTAGAAGCAAAAATAATAGCAGTATTTACGAGGCATTTAGACAGACAGACAGACAGATCGCGTGAACAGACAGGGAATGGAGCTATACGAACCATGTTGGATAGAGTGGATGTGCAGAGGATGTTTCCACTAGTGGGAGAATCTGGGACTAGAGGTCGTAGCATCAGAATTAAAGGACGTTCTTTTGTGATGGAGGATGAGGAGAAATTTCTTTAGTCAGAGGATTGTGAATCTCTGGAATTCTTTGCCACAGAAGGCTGTGGAGGCCGTCAGTGGATATTTTTAGGGCAGAGACAGATAGATTCTTGATTAGTACAGGTGTCCGAGGTTATGGGGAGAAGGCAGGAGAATGGGATTAGGAGGGAGAGATAGATCAGCCATGATTGAATGGCGGAGTAGACTTGATGGGCCGAATAGCCTAATTCTACTCCTCTCACTTACGACCTTATGATGTGCATGCAGATGGACTTGGTTAAATTGGCTTTGTGGTCAGTGCAGACAAAGTGAGCTAAAGGGGCCTGTTCTTGTTCTACAGTCTATGATGTCAGCCTGTGAGTAATGGTGGAAAGAAGATGATATTCACAAGTTTATAGTTTGTGCTTCACTCTTTAGTGCACATCCAGCTACTGTTCAAATCACTGCTGTTTCTTTGAGATTTGAAGTCTCCGTTTTAATTCCCAGTTCACTGGAGGCGCTGCGTCTGAAAAGGATGACAATAGAATGGCCGACGATGACGACGGATCCAAACACTCGCAAAGCAGGAAGCGTTTGCGAACCTCGCTGCTGCCCCAAGTGCCTCCCCCGCTCAAGGTCAGCAGCACACTCGTATGTATTTCCGTGAATGTTGTGGTGAGGAATCACCCTGTCCGTTTCCATCTTGGTGGCCACCTGCAATTTCGGGCTCAAAACGTGCCCTTCAATTCTTGAACATTGTGCAGATTGGATTAGTTCTCACCACTCGACCGTGTGGGGGAACGTCCTCTCAGCATCTAAATGACCAAGGTCGAAGACTACCTTTAAGGTGGGGTGATACAAGACATTTCTGATTTTGTTTCAGTTGTCATGTTACTAACTGTTTAGTTTAGAGATACAGCGTGGAATCAGACCCTGCTGCCCACCAAGTCCATGCAGACCGTCGATCTACCGTTCATACTATTTTCTGTGCCCCATTTTTGCATCCATTCTTTAGGGACAATTTGCGATTAATAGAAGCCTTCAAAGTTCAAACCTGCACACCTCTGGAATGTGGAAGGAAATCTAAGCACCCAGATCGAGCCTGGGTCCCTGGCGCTGTGAGGCAGCTACTTTACCACTGCACCACTGCCGCCTTCCCTACTCAAGCAAGTCACACAGAGGCCAATTAACCTATAAACCCGGGATATGGGAGGAAGCTGGAGAGAGCCCACGCAGGCACGGGTAGAACGTGCAAACTCCCATGTAGACAGCACCTGGGGTCAGGATAGACTACGGGTCTCTGGTGCTGTGAGGCAGATGCACTACCAGCTGTGCCTCTGTGCCATCACCAAGCCATCATTCATCGCTCAGTCTGGTACAGTGATTGTTGTCTGGTGCAGCTCTTACACCATTTTTGTCTTTTCCGCTCATTGCTCCAAATTGATTGAAATGTTTTTCAGAAAAAGCTGAAGTTATCCAGTGTGAAGGACCGGTCATTGGCCTCTGCGGGCAAGCATGGCACCTTGCGAGAGTTCAGCTTCTTCGACAGAGTGAGTTTGCCAACGTCGTGTCGGCACTGGCTGGCATTCTGATTTATTTCTGAAGTGGGGCAGGAACAGGGAGACCTGAAACATTCAGTTAGGCTTGAATTAAAATATTGCGTCCAGTTCTGGTTAGTTGACAGATAAACTAACCTCATTGTGACCACAGAGTAAATTTATTTCTAGAATGTTACTAGGAATAGGAAAGCTCAGTTATAAGGAGAGAATAGAGGAACTGGAGACATTCTTCTTTGAAAAGGGACGAGTTTGAGGAAATGTAATAAACCCCATTATCGTCTTGGTGAAATAGGGCAAACATTTCACATTAGCTCAATCATCAGTTGTCAGATCCAGAAAAATGCACCCAAACTTGTCAAAGGAAGCAAGGGGAGAGGTGGTGGCAGCTCGAACAAACATTTTCCAATCCTCCGGCACGTGTAGTTTGAGTTTATTTTATTGTCACGTGCAACGAGGTACAGTGAAAAGCTTTTGTGGCGTGCTAACCAGGACTGGTTAGTGGTGCTGGAGGACTGGAGAGTAAGTAATAAACAAAATTCCTGCGTGTATTTAACTTCCGAGGTTTTACAAATCCGTAGTCAACCCCCTCTAGTACTGTATTCCTGATGAGACTCCTCTGTGGTGCAGGCTGGCAGAAGCACTGAAGTGAGCATTGTCACTCCACTCCCTGCATCTGTCCCGACCCTGATCCTTTAGCCTGTGCAGCCACCAATATGGTTCACATTATGTTTAGGGCAACATTTCCGATAGGAATCTATTGAATCTATTGGTGGGACTATTTGCACGATAGAAACTTTATAAAGCAACACTCAACTCTCCACAGTTGATCATTTCAGCGTGTATTTGTCTTTTGTGTCATAGTCATACAGTTTGGGAAAAGGCCCATCAGCCCAGCTTGCCCACGCCAACCAACATGCCCTGTCACACCTAGCTGCGTTTGGCCCATATCCCTCTAAATCTGTTGTATCCATGTACCTGTCTAAATGTTTCTTAAACGTTGCGATAGTACCTGCCTCAACTATTCCCTCCGGCAGCTCGGTCCATACACCCACCACCCTTTGTGTAAAAAAAGTTACCCGCAGGTTCCTGTTAAATCTTCTCCCCCTCATCTTAAACTTATATCCTCTGGCTCTCGGTTCCTCTTAGGTGGAACAGATACCCCACTTGTTAACCTCTCTAACCTTGTTCAACATTGTAATCCTTGGGATTGATTCTGGGATCAAATTATGTCAGGGGCCAGGCTTTCAGAAATGCCCCCATCTCACTGTTGCCCCTTCCTATCTGAAGCAAAATGGTAACAAGACCACAGTTTGATTTCAAGGCCATGTGTCTTCCGTTGCCATCGCAGTAAGCAAGCATAAAGCGTCCTCACGTTTGCTGAACAATATGTGACCGTTTTATTTGTGGCTATTTATGGAATGGACCTTCCTTGAATATGAAGAGATTATGTTTTTATAACAGTGAAAGGGGATAAGCAGATCAAAAAGGGATAAAGGAAAAAGTGATCGCAGATCAATTAGTATCATGAGTGGAGCGATTTTTGGGAAATATTCTTAGAGTCACCCGAGTGGAAACAGATTAACAAATAGAAACATGAAATAAGAAAAGATTAGGGATTGAGATCTCTGAATATGTCTTTCAAAGTGGCCAGCACCAGCTTGATTGCCTGAATGACAGGCTCCAGGTCTGAGAGATTATCTCTTTCCAGTCACTTGTTATTATCACCTCATTCCAGTCACAGCTTATTATTGTCATATGGCATGAGATATGGTGGAAAAACTTAGCGTTGTGTTCAGTTTAAGCAGATCATACCATAAATAGGTAGGTAGGCAGGAATAAAAACTGCAGGCGCTGGTTTAAATCGAAGGTAGACATATACTACAACCTTTTTTTTATGTTGCACTAACTTGGTGTGTGTACGTATGTATGAATAAATATGTATGTATGTATGCATGTATGTGCGTAGCTACCTACCTACCTAAGGCAGACACAAAATGCTGGAGTAACTCACCGAGTCAGGCAGCATCTCTGGAGAGAAGGAATGGGTGACGTTTCGGGTTGAGACCCTTCTTCAGACTGATCCAGTCTCGACCCGAAACGTCACCCATTCCTTCTCTCCAGAGATGCTGCCTGACCCGCTGAGTTACTCCAGCATTTTGTGTCTGCCTTAGGTAGGTAGGTAGCTACGCACATATATGCATACATACATACATATTTATTCATACATACGTACACACACCAAGTTAGTGCAACATAAAAAAAAGGTTGTAGTATATAGTGTTACATAAAACACAATATAGTATATAGTATTCTACTATTTAGTAGATGTCGGGCAGAGAGCGGTTTTCTTGCCTTGTGTGCCACCATATGGTGGTGAGTTTATGGAAAGAGCTGCTAGTTGAGGCAAGTACTCTTTTAAAGAGCAACAGAAGATAACAAAAAAGGCAATACGGGGAGAAAAGATGAGGTACGAGGGTAAACTAGCCAATAATATAAAGGAGGATAGTAAAAGCTTTTTTAGGTGTGTGAAGAGGAAAAAAATAGTCAAGGCAAATGTGGGTCTCTTGAAGACAGAAGCAGGGGAATTTATTATGGGGAACAAGGAAATGGCAGACGAGTTGAACCGGTACTTTGGATCTGTCTTCACTAAGGAAGATACAAACAATCTCCCAGATGTTCCAGTGGCCAGAGATCCTAGAACTGAAGGAGATTCACATTAGGCAGGAAATGGTGTTGGGTAGACTGATGGGACTGAAGGCTGATAAATCCCCAGGGCCTGATGCTCTGCAGGAGGTGGCTCTAGAAATTGTTGACGCATTGGTGATCATTTTCCAATGTTCTATAGATTCAGGATCAGTTCCTGTGGATTGGAGGGTAGCTAATGTTATCCCACTTTTTAAGAAAGGAGGGAGAGAGAAAACAGGAAATTATAGACCAGTTAGTCTGACATGGAATGTTGGCCTTCATAACAAGAGTAGTTGAGTATAGGAGCAAAGAGGTCCTTCTGCAGTTGTACAGGGCCCTAGTGAGACCGCACCTGGAGTACTGTGTGCAGTTTTGGTCTCCAAATTTGAGGAAGGATATTCTTACTATTGAGGGCGTGCAGCGTAGGTTTACTAGGTTAATTCCCGGAAAGACGGGACTGTCATATGTTGAAAGACTGGAGCGACTAGGCTTGTATACACTGGAATTTAGAAGGATGAGAGGGGATCTTATCGAAACATATAAGATTATTAAGGGGTTGGACACGTTAGACGCCGGAAACATGTTCCCAATGTTGGGGGAGTCCAGAACCAGGGGCCACAGTTTAAGAATAAGGGGTAGGCTATTGAGGACGGAGATGAGGAAAAACTTTTTCAGTCAGAGAGTTGTAAGTCTGTGGAATTCTCTGCCTCAGAAGGCAGTGGAGGCTAATTCTCTGAATGCATTCAAGAGAGAGCTAGATAGAGCTCTTAAGGATAGCGGAGTCAGGGGGTATGGGGAGAAGGCAGGAACGGGGTACTGATTGAGAATTATCAGCCATGATCACATTGAATGGTGGTGCTGGCTCGAAGGGCCGAATGGCCTACTCCTGCATCTATTGTCTATTGTCTATAGCAACATTTAAAAGACAATGGACAAGTGCATGGTTGGGGAGGGTTTAGAGTGATATGGGCTAAACATGGGCATGTGGGAGTTAAGTTGATGGGGCACATTGGTTACCATGGGCAAGTTGGGCCGAAGGGCCTGTTTCAGTACTGTAGGATGTTATCTACTGCTTAGCAAAACACCTATGCACAGAACAGCGCCGAGTCATTTGCCGAGACACCACCGAAAGATCTTTTGTTCTTTGCTCTGTACGGTAGATTTACCTGACATCAATTGAAAGCAGAAAATTCTACGTGGAATGATGTTGGAATGACAAGTGTGTGACTCTTGATTTCTTCCCCCCTCCTCAACCCCCATCCCCACCCACTGATCACCACCCCGTCCCCCACACCCACCCCACCCCGACCCCCACACCCACCCCGTCCCCCACACCCACCCGATTCTGGCTTCCCCAGGTGCGGCGGATTCTGAAGAGCCAGGAGGTGTACGAGAATTTCTTGCGCTGCATTGCCCTGTTCAACCAGGAGGTGGTGTCTGGCTCTGAGCTCCTGCAGCTGGTCACTCCATTCCTGGGGTAAGTCTATGCATCTTTCTTCTTCGCTTTAGAGACACAGCGTGGAAACAGGCCCTTCGGCCCACCGAGTCCATGCCGACCAGCGATCGCCCCGTACACCAGCACTATCCTAAACAGTGGGGACAATATACAATTTTAGCGAATCCAATGAACCTACGTCTTTGGAATGAGGGAGAAAACCGGAGAGAACGCACGCGGTCACAGGCAGAAAGTACAAACTCCGCACAGGCAGCACCCGTAGTCAGGATCAAATCCCAGTCTCTGGCGCTGTGAGGCAACAACTCTACCGCTGCACCCCTGTTAATTGAAGGTTAGAAGCCTCCCACGTTACCTGACAGGGTTTGATCTGTATTGTCCTCCTGACTTCTGCAAAACACTGTCAAGGTTCTTGTTTTTTGCTGCCTCGCCCCTCAGTTTGTGTGATTTGCTGATATAAGACATTTTTTAAGGAAGTCATTTTCCAATATTGCCGTTGCAGTGAGCCCAGTTGTATGTTATTTGCAATCGCACGGTTGGTGTCAGAATTTTACATTTCTTTCCATATGCAGGTGTGAGATTACCGAGGTTAGACAGACCAAGGTGGAAGAAATGAGTTTCAATGATTTAAAGAATTGTCATGTGTACCTACATAGAAACATAGAAAATATTCTAGGTGCAGGAGGAGGCCATTCGGCCCTTCGAGCCAGCACCGCTATTCATTGTGATCATGGCTGATCGTCCCCAATCAATACCCCGTGCCTGCCTTCTCCCCATATCCCTTGTTTCCACTAGCCCCTAGAATTCTATCTAACTCTCTCTTAAATCCATCCAGTGATTTTGAGAAGGATGAGAGGGGATCTTATCGAAACGTATAAAATTATTAAGGGGTTGGACACGTTAGAGGCAGGAAACATGTTCCCAATGTTGGGGGAGTCCAGAACCAGGGGCCACAGTTTAAGAATAAGGGGTAGGCCATTTAGAACAGAGATGAGGAAAAACTTTTTTAGTCAGAGAGTTGTGAATCTGTGGAATTCTCTGCCTCAGAGGGCAGTGGAGGCCAATTCTCTGAATACATTCAAGAGAGAGCTAGATAGAGCTCTTAAGGATAGCGAAGTCAGGGGTATGGGGAGAAGGCAGGAACGGGGTACTGATTGAGAATGATCAGCCATGATCACATTGAATGGCGGTGCTGGCTCGAAGGGCCAAATGGCCTTCTCCTGCACCTATTTTCTATTGTCTATTTTGCTTCCACTGCCCTCTGTGGCAGAGAATTCCACAAATTCACAACTCTCTGGGTGAAAAAGGTTTTTCTCACCTCAGTTATAAAATGGCCTCCCCTTTATTCTAAGACTGTGGCTCCAGGTTCTGGACTCACCCAACATTGGGAACATTTTTCCTGCATCTAGCTTGTCCAGTCCTTTTATAATTTTATATGTTTCTATAAGATCCCCTCTCATTCTTCTAATCTCCAGTGAATACAAGCCTAGTCTTTTCAATCTTTCCTCATATGTCAGTCCCGCCATCCCAGAGATCAATCTCGTGAAGCTACGCTGCACTGCCTCAATTACAAGGATGTCCTTCCTCAAATTAGGAGACCAAAACTGTACACAATACTCCAGATGTGGTCTTACCAGGGCCCTATACAACTGCAGAAGAACCTCTTTACTCCTATACTGAAATCCTCTTGTTATGAAGGCCAACATTCCATTAGCTTTCTTCACTGCCTGCTGTACCTGCACACCAACTTTCAGTGACTGGTGTAAAAGGACACCCAGGTCTCGCTGGACCTCCTCCTTACCTAACCTAACTCCATTGATATAATAATCTGCCTTCTTGTTTCTGCCGCCAAAGTGGATAACCTCACATTTATCTATATTATACTGCATCTGCCACACATCTACCCACTCACTCAACCTGTCCAGGTCACCCTGCAACCTCCTAACATCCTCTTGACAGTTTACACTGCCACCCAACTTTGTGTCATCCGCAAACTTGCTAGTGTTGCTTCTAATTCCCTCTTCCAAATCATTAATATATATACGGAAAACAGTTGTGGCCCCAACACCGAGCCTTGCAGCACTCCACTTGCCACTGCCTGCCATTCTGAAAAGGACCCGTTTACTCCTACTCTTAGCTTCCTGTCTGCCAACCAATTTTCTATCCATGTCAACACCCAACCCCCAATACCATGTGCTCTAATTTTTGTCCCCAATCACCCGTGCGGGGCCTTATCAAAGGCTTTCTGAAAGTCTTTTTTCACTTTTTAAAATCCACTGGCTCCCCTTCATCCATTTTACTTGTCACGTCCTCAAAAAATTCCAGAAGATTAGTCAAGCATGATTTCCCTTTCAAAAATCAATGCTGACTTGGACTTATCCTTTTACTGCTATCCAAATGCACCGTTATTACCTCTTTAATAATTGACTCCAGCATCTTTCCCACCACCGAAGTCAGGCTAACTGGTCTGTAATTCCCCGTTTTCTCTCTCGCTCCTTTCTTGAAAAGTGCGATAACATTAGCTATCCTCCAATCCGCAGGAACTGATCCCGAATCTATTGAACATTGGAAAATGATCACCAATGCATCCACTATTTCTAGAGCCACCTCCCTGAGGACCCTGGGATGCAGACCATCAGGCCCAGGGGATTTATCATCCTTCAGTCCCATTAGTCTACCCAATACTATTTCTCGCCTAATGAAAATTTCTTTCATTTCCTCTACCCCCCCC